>NW_028229811.1:0-67977 GCF_053477565.2 Lygodium microphyllum | reverse complement strand
TGTTATGTATACATCTGCTTGGTTAAACTATCATATTGTTGCTTACAAATAAAAACAAAAATCGCAGCAAAAGCAAGGAAAAACAGCAAGATGTAACTTGCTATCAATGTGGTTGCAAAGGGCATAAAAAGCACGATTGCAAGTACTTTAAAAAAGAACAAGAACGCAAGAAGCAGACTAATGCAAAAGGCAAAAAGAGTGACAAGGATGGCAGCTCTACCTCTAAAGAGATAGAAAAAGCAAATGTGGTATCTAGTGTTGTTATTGAGAAAATAGAAAAGGATAAAGATGATGATTTGTTGGTTGCATTTTCAGATCCACTTGCTATGACAATGGAAGACATGTATATCACTAAAACAAATCTGATAGATGCTTTGTTGTCAGCTCATGATGGTTTGTCACAATCGTGGATTGTTGACAACGGTGCTTCTTTTCATATAACTCCATCTCTGGAGCATTTTTCTACTCACGCAAAAGGTAATCTTGGAAAAGTCTACCTTGGCAACAATCATGCATGTGATATTGAAGGAATGGGCACCATACACCTCGCTCTAGAAAATGGTCAGGAATTGATTCTTCATGATGTTAGGTATGTGCCTGGCATCAAGAAGAGCTTGCTTTATGTTGGGCAGCTAGACAGCAAAGGTTACTTCACTACTTTTGGTGGTGGAATGTGAAAAATATAGAAAGGATCTATACTAGTCACTAGAGGTAGTAAAAAGGGGACTCTGTATTATCTCTACTGCAAGGCACTTTCTAGAAAGTTTGTTGCAGTTGCTGAAGTACAGTCACACATGGAGTTATGGCACAAGAGTCTTGGACATATGAGCCAAAAGGGTTTGCAGTCACTTTTTTAGACTTGGAACTCAAAGCTTGACTTTTGTGATGATTGTGTTCTTGGTATACATGTAAAGAGTCCATACTCTCATGGAGCCTCTCAGAAAGCATGCATCTTGGATTTAGTCCATTCTGATGTTTGCATCATGCCAATAAAAACTCATAGTAGCTCCTGTTATTTTGTGTCTTTTATTGATGACCATTCTAGGAAACTATAGGTCTACTTGCTTAAGCAAAAAAGTGAGGCATTGGATGCTTTTAAAAGATTTTATGCATTGGTTAATACTCAAAAAGGCTTAAAGTTAAAATGCATAAGAACAGATAATAGGGGAGAGTATGTATTTAAATAATTCAATAAGTTTTGTGATGACAATGGGATTAAACGAAAGCTTACAGCTCCTTACAATCCATCATCTAATGGTGTGGCTGAGCGAATGAATTGCACGTTATGTGAGAAGATTTGGTGCATACTATCCACAGCTAATCTCTCGCAATCATTTTGAGGAGAGCCACTTAAAACCACGGTGCATATTTGCAACCGATCTCCACATTGTGCACTTGAAAGTGGCATCCCTGAAGAGGTTTGGTTTGGTAAACCTGCTTCATATGACCACTTAAGAGTCTTTGGTTGCGAATGCTATGTACATGTACATGTTGATAGCAGAACCAAACTTGACATGAAATCTCAGAGGCATCTTCATGGGTTATGGAGATGAAGGTAAAATGGGCTATAGAGTTTGGGTTCCAAGTACGAAAAAGGTGCTACGCAGCCAAGATGTGGTATTTAATGAGTCAAAGCTACTGAAAAATGTCACATCTAATGACTCAAACAAAAAGAAAGTTAAATTTCAGCATGATCAGTTACTTGAGCAGCCATCAGCCATTGAAAATTCAGCTCCTTTTAATGCTGATTATGGCAATCAGTGTATCATTATTGAGCCAAATGAAAATGGGTAGCAAGGGGATGTTGAACATCAGCTTGAGCACCAAAATCAGTATGCTGAAAATGAATTACAGCAGCCAGAAATTGTATTACAGCAACTTGAACATGCAGTTCAGCAACCAAACAATGAGGTCATTGACATTCCCTTGGATGTGGATCCATTACCTGATAACACAGATCATTGGGTAAGAAGGTCTACACATGTTAGAAGACCTATACAAAGATTTTATCCTTCTTTGGACTGCATTTTGCTCACAGATGAAGGTAAGCCTCTTACGTATAAAGAGGCCTTATCATGTGAGTTAAAGAAAAAGTGGGAGCTAGCTATACAGGAAGAAATGAAGTCATTGTATCAGAATGATACTTGGGATTTGGTTAGATTGCCCAAGGATAGGAAAGCCATTCCTAACAAATGGGTCTATAAAAACAAATGTGTGGATAGCAAACCCAAATACAAAGCC
Organism: Lygodium microphyllum; assembly: GCF_053477565.2. Taxonomy (NCBI): domain Eukaryota; kingdom Viridiplantae; phylum Streptophyta; class Polypodiopsida; order Schizaeales; family Lygodiaceae; genus Lygodium; species Lygodium microphyllum. The sequence continues at coordinate 65,736 of NW_028229811.1, read as the reverse complement.
AGACTTGTGACTAAGGGCTATACACAAAAGGAGGACAATGATTTTCAGGAAGTGTTTTCTCCTGTTTTCAAAATGACCACTCTTCGATTGTTATTTGCCATTGTAGCATCTATGGATCTTGAACTTTATCAGATGGATATTAGAATTGCATTTCTGCATGGTGATCTAGACGAAGAGCTATACATGAAACAGCCCGAAGGCTTTGTTATACATGGAAAGAAGCATTTGGTATATAAGCTTAAGAGAAGCTTGTATGGTTTGAAACAGGATCCTAGACAATGGTATAAAAAATTTGAAGCCTTCATGCTCTCACATGGATTTAAAAGGAGTAGTGCAGATCACTGCTTATATATTAAGAAGGCTGATGATGGAAGCCTTATTATACTTGTGCTTTATGTGGATGATATACTTATTGCTGATAAGCATAAAAGCCAAATTAATGCATTGAAAAAAAACTGAATTTAGCATTTTCCATGAAGGATTTGGGTGCAGCTGAATATATTTTGGGCATGTATGTAACACGAGATAGAGAGCAACAGCTCTTATTTCTCTCACAAGAAAAGTACATCAACAAAGTACTTGATCATTTTTCTATGGCTGATGCTAAGCCTCTTGGTGTACCTTTTCCACCTTATCTTAAGCTTAGCAAAGCAGATTGTCCAAAAGATGATAAGGCAACCAATACTATGAAGGGTGTTCCTTATGCTTCAGCTTGTGGTTCACTCATGTATGCTATGGTTGTCACTAGACCTGACATTGCTTACACAGTGGGAGTTATAAGCAGGTTCATGTCAAATCCTTGCAAAGCACATTGGGAAGCAGTGAAACGTATCTTACGGTACCTTAAGGGCACACAAAGAAAATGTATTTGCTATGGCAAGGGTACATTAGATCTGCAACAGTATTGTGATGCAGACATGGCAGGTGACTTGAATACTCGCAAGTCTACTAGTAGGTACATCTTTACCTTGACTAGTGGGGCGGTTTCTTGGTGCTCTAGATTGCAAAAATTAGTAACACTCTCTACCACTGAGGCTGAATATATTTCAGCCACTGACGCTTCAAAAGAAGCAGTTCGGCTTGGTCGTTTGGTCAAGGATTTTGGGCTGCCCACCAAAACACCTGTACTTAGATGTGACAGTCAGAGTGTTGTATGCCTGGCTAAGAATGCCATGTTTCATGCACATACCAAACATATTGATTTTTGGTATCATTTTATCAAACAGGTTCCGAATGATGGTCTAGTCACCCTGACTATGATCAAATCACATGATAACCCTGCAGATGTTCTCACCAAAAGTCTTGCAAAGGCTCCACATTAGCATTGCATCAGACTTGTCGGAATTAGTTAAAGGTTCGCTTCAGACCTTTAAATGGGAGGTTGTTGGGTGTAAAGGCCCTTTACGTGCTCTCCCGTGTATATATTACTTCACACATGTGAACTCACCCTAACGGGTGTAAGTGTACTTTACCCTAAGTATAAATATATTCTTTTATTCTTTGTGTGTACCACACTGATACACACCTATCCATCAACTCACTCTCACTCTATCTCACTGTTCAACATTGTTCAACTGAAGGTAATTGAGCTCCTCGATTAATGTGCATGCTTTCAGCTCTCTTTCTCTATCTGCTTTCACCTCAACTCTTCATTGATTGTGTGTATGTGTACCGCTCCTCTGTTCCTATTCCCTCACTATGGGCGTTTTCCCCGTTCTGAGGGGTCCCGTTTCCCGTTCTTGGTAACTATGTTAAAAGTTTAGACACTTTGCACGGATAGAGGGGGAAAATACATGTCTCATACTTTTGAGACATATTTGCTTGATCATGGCATTACGCATCAAGCCACTACTGGAATGACCCCTCAACAAAACAAAGTTGCTGAAAGGAAGATTCGCACTTTCATGGAAATGACTCATTGTATGTTGAAAAGCAAGGGGCTGTCTCATAAATTTTGGCTAGAAGACCTTTAGTGTGCTAATTGTGTGTTGAATCGTACACCCACTAAGGCTTTGAAGACGATCACACCATTCAAAGCTTGGCATGGAAAGAAACCCAAAGTTAAGTGCTTTCAGGTGTCTGGTTGCATAGCCTATACAAATGTTCCAAAAGCACTTCATGGGAAGCTTGATGATAAGATTGTAAAATGCATATTTATTAACTATAGTTTGGAAAGCAAGGGCTATCGCTTGTATGACCCACGCACGAATAATTTTTTTGTCAATAGCGATGTTATATTTGCTGAAAATGTTGCATTTTCACATGGCCTGATTTAAATGCCAACCACCTATGACACTGGTGATGTCTTTGAGGTCCTTTTGCCAATTTCTTTGGAGTCCATGCCTACTGTAAATGGTAGGACAGACTTATTACAACACGCTATTGCATCAGCTCACACTATCCCTATCTTATTTCTCTCTCCTACATGGTTGATTCTAATTTCTCACACTAATATTTAGCGTGTAATGTATCTTTTTTAGCTTAACAAGTTCCATTGCAAAAAGAAAGCCCATATCATCCTGCAGAAATTATCAACAATGAGCAATGCTCCCTTTCTTGTCACATAGACCCACATTAATTCGAGAGTATCAACTCCAATGGGTCTTGGCCCTTTGAGATACCATGTTGGGGATGGAAGCTCCTTGCAACTTCCCTTTAATGTAGGATACACAAGGTGTTGGCTCACCATAATCTTTAGTAAGCCACAAACCATCTTGTTACAAGTCTCCTTCGGAAAATACTTGTAGTGAAGGTGATTGAACCAAGAATACCACAACCAATCTAGAACCAAGAAGAAAGGAGATAATGAGAGAGAGGTATTGCATTGTTCAACTTGTAGATGCCATGCTCCTTGGAACCTTGGCACACTATTGCTTTTGTCTAGCTATCACAAATCCAGAAAGAGTCAACATCAAACTCAACCAGTAGCCTTAGACTGCAAATCTAACCAACAAGTGCTGAAAGCCAAGACCAAGCACATAGAGCACCTCTAATATGAAAACATCTCTATGTCCATTTGGAATGATCCGTATCTCTCCAATGCCACGTATAGGGATGAAAGAATTATCACCAATGAAGATATTACCTTGCATAACTTTGACGGAGTCATATCACGAAAAGTACCACTATGCACAATCTGTTCCCAAGCCAAGAAAACCATCAATCCTGGGAGGAGGACGACTTCAATACCTCAAAATGTAGAAACATTGATAAAGTTGGAACAACCACTTCTCCTAAAGACTCGGAATCCTTCTTGGTTGTCTCCTTGTTCTTATCTAGATAATTCTTCTTGAAGTGACCTATCTTGCCACACTTGTGGCAAGTAGAGTCCTTCTCCTTCTTGGACTTGTCATCCTTCTTCTCCTTGTCCTTCTTCTTTGTATTTGAGTTTGGGCCTGTCAAAACCTTTAAATTCTTCTTCGAGGGAGGATGTAGCTTGACACAACCATCCTAATCCAACATCATGAGCAGTAACTCTTCCCATGTGATGGTATCAACTTTGTCAAAGGTGATTAAAGAATAATAAAGCCCAACATACCCAAAGGGTAGTTGTGCAAGTAAATTAACAACCGTATCTTCAGAGGAGATCACTTTCCACCTAGAGAACCTCATGTTGCAAATGTTGCAATTTATTGATAGAATGTTTCATTGATGCAAACTTGTTCGTCCAAAGTCTACATCTACACCTCCAAGAATGCCCACTTCATGGGTGTCATCCAATTGTAGAGCTACTCCAAGTGCATCAAAATCTGTCATGCACCCATTCTATGTTTGACATGGTCAATGACCACCAATGTGTACGAGAGAAAGATGGAGAAATACATACGTGCATTTCATTTGTTCTCATGTGCCTAGGCTTCCTTCAAATCACCTTACTGGAATTAAGAAAGAGCATTGGGATCTTTAACCGTTGGATAGTCAATCTTATCAGTCACTATCTCCACAACATGATATGACTCCAAAATGGCCTCCATAATCACCTTTTAGATCCTGAAGTGGTCTCCATCTAGCTTCTGAACCTAGAAAGCGTAGATAGAACAAGGACCCTACGGTCCATCAAGGTTTGGAAATCCATGTCCGAATCATTGGACATCCTTCTCCTATCCTGAACATGCTGCAACCAATCTTCCTTCCATGGATGGGTCGTAATTCCCTGATTACAACTTAGTTACAGCAACAACATTTATTACAAAACTGAGAGATGCAAAATAACTTAAAGTCTTGGACAATGGACACCCTGTTAGTCCCAAAACTGGCTCCCCTTTCAATATTTCTTTAACTTAATCGAAGAAGAAGTTGATGTACAATGGGATTCTCCCAATCCCTTTCGGTATTCCAACTGCCCTTGCTGTCCAAAATGGCCAGCAAGTTTCTAATCTGATTTGCCCCTTGGTTCAAGCAGTCAATTGGCCTTCACTGCTTTGATGGAGATGCAAACGCCCCAAATTCATTGATTTGCTAGTCCGTCCACCTGAATTTGACTAAAAATAGCTTCAAGTCTGTCAAATCCAAGTATTGAGCTTCCAATTTTTATCACGCTTCCCAAGGCTGCTGCTAAACCCTAATTTCTATTACAAATTAAGGTTTACAGCAGAGAAATCTGAAATTTCTCAGCCTCTCGTGATCTCAATGCTGTAATCTTCAGAGCAAGGCTGTAGAAAGACTAGGAGATGAGAGAGAATGCTGAGGAGAGAGAAAATTGAGACTTTCTTCGCAAAGAACTGAAGAAAATCAATCATTCACTATTGCTACCCTGTCAAACAGACTGCTGCCTCCTTCTATATGTTGTCATCTGCACCAAAAGGACATTGGATTGTTGTCACCTACTCCTGGAGGGCTCCAAAGTGCTGTCACATGTTGTAGGACTGATCCCTGGTGATTGCAAATCACATCAGCAACCTCTCCCTGCTCTCCAACAACCTCCTCCTCTCTCACAATGGCTAAAATAGACTCCACCAGCCCATTAAAACGTTTTTCCCACTTGCATGGGCAAGTTTTGCCAAGTGACAACCTTCTAATCTCATTTTTCAGCATTATCCATAATTAAATATTAATTTTCAATCTTTAAGTACTAAAAATTAATCTAATAATTATTTCGATGCTACCTAGAAAAATAATTTAACCAACCAATAATTAAATTGGCTAGGCAACTTTCCTTTTCAAGTGTCTCTCCACCATCTTTGACCATCATATTGACATTAGATACCATTAAACGCCACTTCTCTAATGTCACCAACTGACACTTATGGCCAAGTGAATGACCTAGGACAACAACTGGCACCAGATACCACCAAGTACCTGTGTAGCATAACTTATAGCAACTTTTACCTCTGACATTCTATGATTTCCTCAGGTCCTGAGCTCGTAAACCTATCTGCCTAATAGACTTTTTTCAACTTTTGTAACAAGTAGACAAGCTAGGCAAGTAAAATGATCTACTGTGTTTCCTACTAACAATCCATCCTGTGCGAGCTGCCTGTCCAACTTTTGCAATTGATCTCAAACTTCCTTTTTTCTACCAATCTGCTCTGAGACAATCTATGTTTTCAGCCAAGTTTTCATTTTCAGCCAGATCTAGACATATTCAAAGGACGGATTCCACATATCGGTTGTCATGCTTTTGTCACTACACTTCCTTCACATCTAATCATGTCTTTGTGCTTTGAATACTCTCACTTGAACTATTGAACTCGTGGTATTGGACTATGTCTCTACAGTGTATCTCTCTAAAACCCTTTGCCTTCTTTCATCTTCTCTGAACTTCATCTATATGACTCCTCCATGTTGCTCTAATGACAAGCTTTAGGGACCTGACCATCTTACTTGGAGCGTTATCATGAAAGCTTGATTTGTGCAAAAGCAGTTGTGGTTTTGTCATTTCAAAAGCTATCTTACATCCCTAAATGCTCTCTTCTATTCCAAATGATTGAGACAACGACAACTATGGGGAATCAATTCTTACATGTGATATGGATGATTCTCATGCCTATTCTACTCTTCTTCAATGCAATTCTAAATAAGTCCTTTCAATGATTACCTCCTACAGGATGACTTCAAAAGTATGTGAGAAGTTATAACTTATGTGTGAGACTTCATCAACCATGCGAGTTGTGACCCTCTAAAGCCAACTTCAAACCATCAAGTTCAAGGCAACTAAAAATTTAGTCATTCCTTCTTTGGGTGACCCAAATACGGGATCAACTTCAACACATGCAATCTAGCCTTCCAAAACCACATTTTGTGGGTAGTATTCTCTATAAGCTCCCTCCCAAGTTTGATGGTGTGGCCAACGTCTTATGAGCTCAAACTTTGGCAACACCCATTAGCTTAGATTATATGACCTCTAAGCTACTTAAACATGAGGCTTCTTTGTGTTTATAGGGGAGGCTTGTTAGAGATCACAGCCTGATTAGTGGCAGCAAGGCAGGTACGGTGGCAGCAGTGCAGTCGGACAGGTGTGCAGTCGGACTGCACAGTCGGACTGCCACATGGCAGTCCGACCAATGTAGTCAATCGGCTGCATCGGCTGCATTTAATGCAGCCGACAGGCTATTTTCTGGCGCCCTGTTTTGTCCAGATTTTGGCTATAAATAGCCGACATCCCCAGCAGTCTCCTACACTTCTCTGCTCGCAGATTACAGACCGGTGACACGCGCAGATTCCGTCTCTGTTCGCAGATTTCAGACAAGAGTGCAGACTGCAGCGGACTTCGAGGTGAACAGCAGGTTGCATCGTCGAGGTGGAGACACGCAGTCCAGCGCACTGCGCCCGTGTATATATCTGCATATCTTTGTATTCAGCACACTTTATACAGCAGATCTTCATCTTCCACTGTCTCTTTCTCTCTCCTCTCTCTGCGTTCTCTCTCTCTCAGTCCTACGCTTCCGCACCGCTGCACTCTGACATGGTATCAGAGCAGTGTTAAAGGGCTGACTGAGCGCAGAATCAACCTGAAGAGGAGTTTCCATCGCGACACAAATTTGCCTTTTTTGCATTTGAGGGCAGACAGGAGGGCTGCGCCTTGAAACAAGGCTGAAGCAAGTGTGGGCGCACAGGAAAGGAGTCCAAGTAGTGGATTTGCTGCTATTTACTGCTGTTTGTCGCGGAGGAAGTTTGAGTTTTCAGCCTACAAGTGCAGGTTTTGCTTTTTCATCGCCTCCGGCGGGTGAAGAAGTTTCAGGACGCGGAAGAGCCTTAGCAGGCTGAGTTTTCCCAATCAGAGGGAGCTACTTTTGTGTTTGTGACGGCATTACAGGTGAAGATGTCTACAGAGATTGACTTGGAGTTCCAGTCGATTATGGACCGAAAGGTGCCTGTCTTACCGGCTCTTCCTGCAGATCAGAAGCTCGACGGCGACAACTACCGCATTTGGCGCGTCATGATGTTGGCCATCCTTGAGTCCTATGATTTGGCGGAGTTGGTACAGGAGGAGATCGACCGGCCCCCGGTAAGAGATGAGTCCAAACTCTCTTCCGATGCTCGTGCGGAGTTGGCTAAGGCTCAGTCTCATTGGGACAAACTGAATGCCAGGATTCGTTCCTTTCTCTTTCTATCATGTACTACAGCCGTGATCGCTCACATCGAGCACTTGACGATGCCTCAAGAGATATGGCTGGAGCTTGATCAGATGTACAATCGAATGACCCTTATGAAGCGGGTTTCTTTGGAGGTACAGAAGCGGACCTTGTCCGTAAACAAGTCTTCTTCGCTGCGGGAGCACATTAACAAGCTAAGGCAGCTTCAGATGCAGGTTCAGAATGTGGGGAAGCCGATTTCCTCCGAAGACATGGCGATCACACTTTTGTCCCAGTTGCCGCCACGATTCGGTACATTTTACTCTGCCCTTATTGCTTCGGGGCGAGAGTCTACTCTTCGGTGGGAAGAGTTGGTTCCTATGGTCTTGGACCAAGAGGAACAGTTAAAGGGACAGAATGCTTCCAAGTCGGAGGCGCTGACAGGTCAAGCCTCTCAGAAGAAGGGGAAGGACCAAAAGAAGAAGAAGGGGGATAACAAGTCCAAGAAGGACAAGGACAAGGACAAGGACAATGACTCCACATGCCATATTTGTGAAAAGACTGGCCATTGGAAGAAGGATTGCCCTGACAAAGACAAGAAGGACACCATCAAGAAGGACACAAAGGATTCTGGAGCGGTGGCTGCACCCTCATCAGCTGCATTTCTTCATCTAGCTATCATTGAGGACGCTTCACCGAATGCTTCTGATGTTGCGATGACGGCTCCCCAGGCTCGAGAGTGGATCGTTGATAGTGGTGCCTCCCGGCACATGACTCCTTCATCAGATGGTGTTGCCCAGTTGCGACCCTCGCATGGGCAGATTCTCATTGGAGACAGCTCTTCAATATCTATTGTAAGTCAAAGTAAGATGCAGCTTATTCCAGATGGACGAGGTGGTACCCATACCTCAGAGGTTTTGCATGTACCAGGCTTAGGGTACCATCTCCTGTCAGTTCATAAGATTTGCTCCATTGGCCTTTTGGTGGAGTTTAACAGTACTACGGTGCGAGTCCTTGATCGTGGATCGAGGAAGGTTCTATCATCCGGATATGAGGAGAACGGCATTTATAAACTGAAGTCTTCCACCGCCCTCTCTACTCTTCTTCTTACCTCTCAGTCACAGTGAGAATTATGGCATGCTCAGTTTGGTCACCTGAACTATGATTATCTTCAGAGGGCGTCACGTGGACAGCTTGTTCGAGGGTTGCCGGATATAGTGGTGAGCCAGCAGCCATGTGTCTCCTGCATTCGGGGGAAGCAGCATAGGGATGCCATTCCCCACACAGCTTCCCAGCGGTCTACTTCACCGATGGAGCTTGTATCTACAGATCTATGTGGCCCTATGAGGAATGAGTCCTTGCGTAGGAGCTCCTACTTCATGCTGATCGTGGATGACTACAGCAGGATGACATGGGCCTACTTTTTGGCATTAAAGTCAGAAGCTTTCTCACACTTCAAGGATTGGCTTCTCTTTGAGGAGAACCGATCGGGCCGAATGTTGAAGACCTTGCGATCAGACAAGGGCGGTGAATTTGTTTCTAATGAGTTTGCTAGGTTTTGTGCAAATAAAGGAATTCACCAGGAGTTTGCCAATACCAACACTCCTCAAGAAAATGGCATTCTTGAACGGAAGAACTGCAGTGTGATCGAGATAGCGCGCACCATGATGGAGCACCGACAGACCCCTCAAGTTCTGTGGGCCGAGGCTGTGGCTACTGCAGTCCACATCCTTAATCGATCCCCTACTTCGGCCGTGGAAGGGATGACCCCGTTTGAGACATACTTTGGGACGAAGCCAAATGTTTCTTACTTTAGGGTCTTTGGGTGTGATGCCTATGTTCACATTCCCAAGGCTCACCGTGATAAATTTGAAGCAGCTTCCCGAAGACAGGTATTTGTTGGCTACAGCTCCCAGTCCCAAGGCTATCGATTGTATGATCCCGTCAAGCGGGATGTGTACACTAGCCGCGATGTGCGGTTTGTGGAGGTTCCGGCTATCTGAACGGGTGAGGAGCATCCCGTTCTTGGAGATCCAGGGGAGAGTTGGGCTCCTTCTACAATTCCACTGGAGCCTATGCCTTTTGATTATGATTCTGTTTCTGACACAGAGTCTACTATTCCACCAGTCACCCCTGAGGAGTTACCACCGGTGGATATTCCAGAGTCTTCTGCTGATGGAGAGAGACGAGGGGAGGTTCGGCCTCCTCCTCGCTGGGCCCGTGACACACTCCGTGATTCAGGGATCGAGGGGGTTCCTGAGGAATGGGGACCGCAAGATGGTCCGCGGCGGTCACGGCGGCACCAGGCACATTCTACGGAGCTTGTTTGCTCTAACTATTGTTTGATGACCCGTGTTATGCAGGATCGAGAGCCCACCTCCGTGAAGGAGGCTTTACAGTCCGCACCATGGAAGAAAGCTATGGAAGCCGAGTTGGAGGCTATTGAGAGGAATGGCACTTGATCACTCGTGCCCCGCCCCCCGAATAAGAAGGTGATTGGCGTCAAGTGGGTCTTCAAGACCAAATACCTTAGCGACGGTTCTTTGGATAAGCACAAGGCTCGCCTTGTTGCTAAAGGTTTTGCACAGCGCCCAGGGATTGACTGTCATGATACTTTTGCCCCCACAGCTCGTATGGCAACCATTAGAGCTGTTCTTGCCTTGGCTGGCCATAGGAGATGGCCTGTTTACCAGTTGGATGTGAAGTCGGCCTTCCTCAATGGTGATTTGAAGGAGGAGATCTATGTTGAGCAGCCTCCTGGTTTTGAATCTTCAGATGGGAAAGTCTACAGGTTGAAGAAGGCCTTGTATGGCCTCAAGCAGGCTCCGCGTGCATGGAACAAGAAGATTGATTCGTTCCTCCAGTCTCAGTTGGGATATCGGCGTTCCAAGGCCGATCCGCAGCTTTATGTTCACACTTCCGAGGATGGTTGTGTGCTTTTTGTATTATATGTTGATGATTTGATTCACAGGTGATGATGCACAGCAGGTCCAAGAGACGAAGTCAGCTTTACATCGAACATTCGAGATGACGGACTTGGGTCTACTCCATTTCTTTTTGGGCCATGAGATTTATCAGTCTCAGAGGGGGATCTTCATCTCTCAACAGAGATATGTACAGGAGCTCTTGGTGTCTTTTGAGATGGAGGATTGTCAGGCCCTTCCTACTCCTATGGATCCGAACTGGAAGGCCACTTCCCATTCAGCTTCTCCTTTGGCGGATGCTTCCCGCTATCGTCAGTTGATTGGGTCCTTGATTTGACTTCTCAACACTAGGGTTGATCTATGTTTTGCTATTGGGCTCTTGGCAGTGTTCATGAGTGAACCTAAGACGGTGCATTGGCAGGCTGCTCAGAGGATACTTCGGTATTTGAGGGGGACGTCTGATTTAGGGATTCATTACCCCACAGGGACAGATGGTTCAAATCTTGTACTTGCAAGTTGGAGCGACTCGGATTGGGCCGGTGATGTGGACCACAGGCAGTCTACTACAGGTTATTGTTTTACCTTGGGTGCAGGTGTTATCTCGTGGAGTAGCAAGAAGCAGCCCACGGTAGCCCTTTCGTCTACTGAGGCGGAGTATCGGGCTGCGTCTTCCACCACATGTGAGGCTGTGTGGCTTCGGAGATTATTGGAGAAGCTTGGGTGCCCCCAGACTCGTCCTACTTTGCTGCAATGTGACAATGAGAGTTGCATTGCCTTGGCACGGAACCCTGTTTTTCATGCCCGGACGAAGCACATACAGATCCAATACCAGTTCATCAGAGAGAAGCTTCTAGATGAGACCATCGCTGTGGAGTACTGCAAGACGGAGGACAATCTTGCAGATTTGTTTACGAAGGCACTTCCCCAAGCTCTACTTTGGAGACATTCCAGATCCCTCAGGCTTCTGCCCTGCCCAGGCTCTGAGAGGGGTGTTAGAGATCACAGCCTGATCAGTGGCAGCAAGGCAGGCACGGTGGCAGCAGTGCAGTCAGACAGGTGTGCAGTCGGACTGCCACGTGGCTTCGGAGATTATTGGAGGAGCTTGGGTGCCCCCAAACTCGTCCTACTTTGCTGCAATGTGACAATGAGAGTTGCATTGCCTTGGCACGGAACCCTGTTTTTCATGCTCGGACGAAGCACATAGAGATCCAGTACCACTTCATCAGAGAGAAGCTTCTGGATGAGACCATCGCTGTGGAGTACTGCAAGACGGAGGACAATCTTGCGGATTTGTTTACGAAGGCACTTCCCCAGGCTCTACTTCGGAGACATTCCAGATCCCTCAGGCTTCTGCCCTGCCCAGGCTCTGAGAGGGGTGGTTAGAGATCACAGCCTGATCAGTGACAGCAAGGCAGGTACGATGGCAGCAATGCAGTCGGACTGCACAGTCGAACTGCCATGTGGCAGTCCGACCAGTGCAGTCAGTCGGCCGACAGGCTATTTTCTGGCGCCCTGTTTTGTCCAAATTTTGGCTATAAATAGCCGACATCCCCAGCAGTCTCCTACACTTCTTTGCTCGCAGATTACAGACCGGTGACACGCGCAGATTCCGTCTCTGTTCGCAGATTTCAGACAGGAGACAGTGCAAACTGTAGCGGACTTCGAGGTGAACAGCAGGTTGCATCGTCGAGGTGGAGACACGTAGTCCAACGCACTGCGCCCATGTATATATCTGCATATCTTTGTATTCAGCACACTTTATACAGCAGATCTTCATCTTCCACTGTCTCTTTCTCTCTCTTCTCTCTCTGCGTTCTCTCTCTCTCAGTCCTACGCTTCCGCACCGCTGCACTCTGACAAGGCTACCATCTCAATCTGGCAGTAAGTAGGATGCATTTATAACTTCAAAGAGGGTGACAAGCAAAAGAATAATAAGAAGAGGAAGAAGAAGAAGAAAACTCAATGTTATAATTGTGGCAAAAAGGGGCATTGTCAAAAGGATAACAAGGGATTAACAACACAACAAAAGGAGAAAATTCAAGTAAAAGAAAAAGGGTACAGATGATTCTAACAAGTCATCATCCTCTTCATATTCAAATTCTAACTCAAGTCCTCCAGTAAAGGCAAAGGCCAAGGCTACGAATGCCTCCTCTTTTGCGGTGAAGGTGAAGGCCATTAAGACCTCCCCTTCTACATGCTAACCCTAGTGATGTTAGCATTCCTCACGACTTTCCAATGCTAGAAAGGGCGTGGGATAAGAGGGGGATGGTGGTGATGGGACATCTTAGCCTAATGCAGGTGCAATGGACCCAAATTGTGGCTTCCCACATGCATTGACAACCCTCGAGCTAGATTTACTTCCAGATTCATGATGGGCTATTCTGTGACAAAGAGTAGACTTTGCCTCTAAGTCCAAGTTCACATGAGGGGAACGCTTTGGCGGTCTAACCAAAGGCATGGAATCCATGGTCGTGACGTGTTACCCACGGAGTTGGTTTATGATACGTATCAAGGTTCAACTATTTCCACTTTCCATGATCAAGGATTGATACGCTCATCAACATACATATCAATGTCTTTCCATTGTACCTTGGTGGTGGGTTAATCAACCATTGCTTGGATATCCATGGTCCTATCAGATGGTCATTGAGTACTATGACGAATCATTATCATTGTATATTTTGTTAATGATCACCCATGACCTAAGAGACGGTGTTTGTTAGCAAAGTGCATCTCTTGGATGCCAAAGTCTATGTTTAGTGTGCATTTCATTTTTATGCTAGAGTCATTTATAGCTAGCCAACTAGCATCATATCAGCAGCATCTGTCTTTTTGCTTTTGTTGCTCCACACTTTTTCTAACACAATACACTACATTAAATGGGTCCCGATTTCTGAATTTCCTACTTTCTTTGTAATGAGAATCCACTGGAGTGCTAGGTGATTACGATGCCTCACATATCAATTTGTGATATCTTCGATTAGCGTGGAATCATACACCACCACAGGCATTTAATTGTGATATCTTCAACATAGCCAAATGCAGAATATGAAGGACACCTAAAGTTCCATGACAGATGATACATCACAAATTTCCAGGTAGAAGCTGGACTCCCAGATGAGGGGGAATGGTGATACTGGGTGACGATAGAGCTCAACAGGGCGTCTCACTTTAGTTTTCTCACGAATTCAACTATGAAGGTGTTTCTTTGCAAGGTATCAGATTTCTACGTCGGTTTAACGCACCTGCTGCCTCTTCCACCGAACGCAGGTGAGGGCGTCCACGAGACCCTGCACGTTCTCAAGCGCACAAACGAGCTCGTAGCCTTCCGCCTCTTCATGGTCCGCTGCAGAGCTCATCGGGCCGGGCCTGCTCTGTTAAGCCTCCTTTTGCAAAGGTGTCTTTTCTATTGGCAGTGCTTGTAAATGACCGTGCTGCATGAATTCGGCAACTCTCTCCATGAAAAACCTCTTTGGTAGCACATGCACAAACTTTGAACCTAAAATTGAGGGAATTTTGAATCAAATTACGCATAGTTGTCGTTTTCATATTTACTCCTTTGTAAAGCTCAAAATCATTAATCTTCTTTAAAATTTGAAGGCTTTTTTAAGATTTTTGCATTAAACATTGGTTTTTTGTGAACATCGATGTGAGTACAACATATTGACGTCATCTCTCATTTCTCTTAGCATTGCTTTTAATGGCAACGTTATATTACGGCATGCCATTGACGTGCACTCTTGGGTAAAGTAATTGAACCTTGGACCTAGAAATGCTTATTAATTCTCTAGGACATCTTAATCCTTTCAACAATATCAATTTACAACACATGTCAACTATTTTGATTGAGTTTAGTGCAACTAGAAGGTGCATAACCTATGAGCATATGTTGGATTAGGTAAAATGAGCAACACTTGATTTAGCTTTTTAAAATCTCATTTTTCTTCAATTTATGTTTCTCTCTTCTTCAATGCCGTAAACAGTCAAGAGCCAATGCATATTGAGCAATTCTTCATGCATGTCCACCGACTTGTAGCCGAAACATTTCATCAAAAAAGGCCTCTATTCAGGGCTTTTCCTCCCCTTAAAGATCTCGCCATTGTTTTCTATAGGTAGTTGGGATCCTAGTAATAAAGGGTTCAACTTCACCTCAAGATGTTATTCATTCCCCTTTGCTCAATACAGTAATAAAGCATTCATTCTTTATAGTCTCCAAAAGATGTTAATCTATTCCATCAAGCCTGCTACAAGCAAAAGATAGCACATAAAAATGTGAATTTGGGCTTATAAGTTTCGTCTTTCAAGTGCTCGACCAAATAGCACATGATTATCACCAACTTGATTGTTATGATAGTCAATGGTTGTTCTAAGAGCCCTCCAAGCAACATGTCTTTTCGGTGTGATGCTTGTAATAGACTATCCTCAATATCTAGGTTATGAGATCTTAAGTAGACCTTTCACATTCATAGTGGGATGTCACATGACTATGAAAGGGATATAGTTTGCATATCTCGCATTAAGTAAACTTTGCAACTTAATGTAAAGACTTGTGCTAACAATGAGTGAAAAGTTTTGCTTCTTATTGAGATGGACTAGATACAACTAGTTCTAACTCATCCCCTATTATTGTAGGGATGTCTTACTAAAGATAAGGAGTACTCTCTAGCCCATCCTAGTCAAGAAGTCAAAAAGGTAGTACTCCCAGAATATAAGAAGTATGAAATTGTCATATACAAAACCTCTTTTATATGTAAGAATTGGGTCGAGACATGAAGACAAGAAGTGAGTCTTTAGACACATGAATCATGAGATACACAAGGGCACTTATGAAATGGACATAGCTCTTATCAAGCCTAGGGCAAAAATCCTTAAACTCCATGGGGTGTGACTATCTCTCTATGTACATGCAAACTAAGTTCGTAATGTGATTATGTGCCAGGTCATGTGACTAATCGATGATGTGACAAGTCAATAATGTAATCAACTAATAAATCTGATGGAAGACCTAAAGATGCAAAAGTGGTCAAAGTGCACTAACATGAAAATACAAATTTGAGTTCCTTATGTCTCTAAGTGATCATTAATAGGCCTAGCATGCAAGATAGCACGTATACATGTTCCTACTAGTGCTTTCTCTCAAGTTCTGGATGTGGCAAATAGAGGCCTAAATTTGAGGGCAAGTTAAGAACCTTGTATTCATCAAATAAGATGATCTACCAATATAGGAGTTCTAAAGGTCATCTATATGTTAGTTTTTGAATTTACCTCAAACGGTCCCAAAAATACTATTGGTTATACAAGTTGTAATGCGTAGTCGATATGCTCCCAAAGTAGATTATTGGATGTGTTGCATAGAAAACCTATATGCTTTATCAATCTCGATGCCAGTGCAAAGTAATCATCTACAAAAGGATGGGGATGAAAACTCAACATCCAAAAGTATTAAGCTATCACTTAAATGAAACCACTAGTAACATCAAAGGAATCATCTATATCCAAAAATGTTAAGCTAACAATTTAGCTCAATCATTACTGATACAATAAAGAAGAAGAGATAGCAAAGATCTTTTGATGGGAATACACACCATAATGGGTATACATGTTCCTACTAGTGCTTTCTCCCAAGTTTTGGATGTGGCAAATAGAGGCCTAAAATTGAGGGCAAGTTAAGAACCCTATATTCATAAAATAAGGTGATCTACCAATATAGGAGTTTTAAAGGCCATCTATATGTTAGTTTTTGAATTTACCTCAAACGGTCCCAAAAATACTCTTGGTTATACAAGTTGTAATGCGTAGTTGATATGCTCTCAAAGTAGATTATTAGATGTGTTGCATAGAAAACCTATATGCTTTATCAATCTCGATGCCAGTGCAAAGTAATCATCTACAAAAGGATGGGGATGAAAACTCAACATCCAAAAGTATTAAGCTATCACTTAAATGAAACCACCAATAACATCAAAGGAATCATCTACAAAAGCATGGGAATGAAAACTCAATATCCAAAAATGTTAATCTAACAATTTATCTCAATCATTATTAAGATATAGAATATCATAATTGCTTATCATAAATAGTAAAAGCTTGATAACACATAGATAATTAGTACATTAAATACTATAAATTGGCAACTTGTATGCAATGATATTATATACATGGTCATAGCTTACAAGAATCCATTGTGACCCATGGGGAAATTTCACTTTGGTAAAACATTAACATATCCCAAGTCTTTATGAGATGCATCTAGCACCTCAATCATCATCCATCAAAACCATAGTTCGAGCTTATTATTTAGTGAGCAAGTGTTGATAAGCATTTTCTTATCGAGTGAATTTTGTTTCTCTCACCTAGAACAAAGGTTCTAATTATCCTTAGGAAATATACAATGGAATTTGGGTGCTTTTTATTATTGGATTTTAAATAACAAGAAGTGAATTAAGTATATAATGTCAATTATCAAAGGATTGAAGTGGGGCCAAGGGTGGTGTGGGAGCTCTTGCTCAACCGCCAAGACCCACGGACCACTTATTGCTTCAAATGTTCCAAGCCGAGCACTAATGGCTACCTCTCACATAGCTGACGCGCTACCTATCCATGAGTGTGGTGAGCTTACCTCCATGCCGATCGAGTTACCTCCTCTCCCGCGCACTCCGGTAGCTCCACAATCCAAGTGCAAGCTTCAAGCAAGCTCCATCCTCAAGCTCCACGCTCCAAGATCCATTGCCGTGAGCAAGAGAAGAGAAGAGAAGAGAAGAGAAGAAGAGAGGAGAATATGGAGAGCTTCTCCTCCCTGATCCCTCACCCTCACACACTCACTCCCTCACACTCTCTCACTCCCTCTCTTAAGCACAAGCTCAAGCAAGCAAGAACAAGAAGAAGAAAAAGAAGAAGAGGAGAGCCACTTTTGGCCACACACAAGAATGAGCTTCTTATTCACTTTTCAACTTTATATACAAAACCTTAAGTCCCTTTTGGGCGGTCATCCCCTTATCCCCTTTTTTACATGGTCGGTCGTGGCCTAGGCCCTTTTTCCTATTGTCCTCCTATCCTCCTAGCTTCCTTTCCACCGCCCATCTACATTTACAAACTGCATGGGTGAGAGCCCATCACTCTTAAAATAAATCATGGTGCGCCCTGCGGCTTTTTACAAAAGTATAAACTCGCGCTTTTTCTCGTGCACCTTTTTCCTTGATTTAGGACTTTTCTGCACTTCTTGTGTTTCCAAAATCTTCTTGGCATGCCTTCATCTTCTGTTTCACTTTTGCCTTTGCCTTGTCTTCTGCTTTAGATTTTTTAGCTTTTTCACCTTATTCGTTGGAGGGTTAACATTACCCCCTCCTAGAGGAGTGCCAGTCCCATGGCACTCACCGTCATAGGTAGCAGGCTTTGGCATGCACCGAAGATGTGGGACATCTGTGGTTGTCGTGGAGGCGTGTTGGTGGTGGTTCGGAGGAAGGTCATTGCGGGCACGTTATTGGCCTGGGTGGCTGGTGGTAGGGTTGTTGGAGTTGGTGATAGGGTTGTTCTTTGTTGGGGATTGCACTGATGGTTGGCACAGGTATTGGTTTTTGGGGATTCTGCACATGACAATTCTTGGCGGGCTTGCAGGATGATAAAGGATAAGAATTCAGAGGTGAGTGTCAATGAAGAGCGAACGACACTTTCGTTGGAGTCTTCAATACCTGCAAGTGAAAAACCTCTCATATGTGGTCTCTCCCTCAGGGTAGTGCTAGTCTTCTTTATCGTGCACAAGACGTAGTTCAATTGGTTTGGGAGACAGGTCGAGAACTCTAAGCAAGCTGAGAGTATTGTCTTACACTTAAGGACCCAAACTGTGTATATATTTCGGTGTAAATATTATGTGAGTTCTTGTGCATACTTAGATATTACGTAGTTAGAAGACCGCAGGCTGGTTTCTCGTAACAACGTGTGGATGAAGCAAAGTTGTTCGTATTGAGGAGAAGTACATATGAAGGTGTATGAGACATCCTTGGCATTGTGGCGGCACAATGTAGCATAATCGAACACATTGGCATTGAACTTTCGGTAGCTGGTAGCTACTGGGCTTGCTCGACGAGTATGATGTACTTTTCATGGCCATTCGTGCGGTGCTTACCACGATCAATTGCAATGGTACTAAGGCGGATGGGTCACGGTGATAGGTCTAACCATAGGCAAGACAAGATTCCTAGGTATGTCCTACCCTTGATGTGCCCTGAACAATTGTGGGGGATGTGTAGAGGGCTAGGGGACTAGGGGCAGAGGTAGCTGACCAAGGTCACTGGGCGTACCTAATTTGAGGACCCCTAGGTGTCATGATGTGATTGTGAGTGCTTTTTTCTTTTCTTTTCTTTTTTCTTTTTTCTTTTTCTTTTTCTTCTTTTCTTTTCTTTCCCACACTCTTCTTCTTTTTTTTAAAAAAAATATAAAGAATAACATGAGTGCAACCATTGCAATACATTGAGGCCACAGCCTTTCCATGGGTTGAAAATGTCAAGATTCGAAGGCTTTGGAAATGGATATTACAGGGATGATTGTGCCCTAGCCTCGTTGCTAGAGAAACCGTCATTGAGATGGGGAGATACACTGGAGATTTTGTAAAACCTCTTGGTAACTTGCGATGTTGGTACAATTGCGGTAATAGCTGCGGTGAGTGCCAAGTGTAGAGTTTGACCTAGAAGAAGAGAGTTGCCACTGATCACACTGTGGGCCATGTGATGTGGACGATCGCAAGGGTGATTTTCGCTTCTGGCGGTGAGGCTTCCGTCATGGCTCTTGTGAGGTTGGTGGTCTTGCAGTGACTTGGGCATTGAACCCTTTCGTACAAAAACATGTGTCGTCCTGCATCCACTTGACGCTTCGTGAGAGTACATGTAAATCACATGCGTCAATTATGATGAATAACTGCAATGCAAAAATATATTACTTCATCTAAATTCTATGGTGCTGATTGCGATGCATCTCATCCGAGCTTGTTAATGACGTGCCATGCATTAGTAGTAAGGAAGGTTTGTACAGTTGGGGGAGGCTTGCCCCTTTCACCACTTAAAAACAAAAAGATGTGGCAGGATGGCATTTGGCAAGCAACCCATACAACATAGGGCCTACTCAATTTGTATGAGGCGGGGTGAATTTGGGTGATCAGGCGACTACAACTGTGCCGGTGGTGGGCTCCTGGCAGGCTGGGTAGGGAAGACGTCGGATGGGACCCAAAAGATATAGTCCCTAGCCGCCTCGATCTCAAGAATGCCTCAAAACAACTCATCAAATTCCTTCTTGAATCGAGCTTCCTTCTCCTTCTTTGAGCACCTAGTGCCTGAGCTTCTGGGGAGGGCCCGCACGGCTGGGGTTGCCACTCCCTAGGCATTCCCCTGAGCTTTTGTTTTCTTGGCCTAGGAAGTTTTTGACCTACATCTGAGGCGGTGTCGCTTGGGGCCTCGTTTCTTTGCATACCTCTTAAGGGTAGGCACATAGCGTTCTGGTGGAGGAGCTTGTGCCGCATGCTCCCTCCGACGGCGAATAGCATCCTTGCAAGCCAGTTGAACTGGGTGCTCCATGACGGCTACTGTAGAGAAACCTGCAAAATGTGAACCAAGGTTAGGTTTTGAGGCAGGGTAGAATTATTTGCATGGAAGGGATTAAACAGTGGAATATCAAGCGCATATGAGGAGGAGTGCGGTGAGGTGAGTCATGCAGTGTTTGTTGTAGAGGGACGGCCCTTGTGATGATATTCGCCTTGCTTCGACTGTGGGGTGTATTCCCACCATTAGCAGATCTTGGCTTATGCTAAGTTGCGCAGATTGGTCGTGATGGAGTGGAGCAGGGCTCGTCCTTGGAAGGACATACCGAAAAGGGGAAAGGTGTATAAAAGGGGACGATGCCTCGTCTACACCCTCTGAGGTGTTGGTCAAGGCTTCCTATGGTGGTAATGAGGGTTGCATGCGCTCCACTTAGAGGCGGGAATGGTCACACGACTTTTGGACGTGTGGTGAGAGGAGGACTTGATGAGGAGCTCAGCCTGTCAAACCCAACTCTTCTCCTTGCACTTGACTATCATTGCTTGTGTGTGTTGATACTATCTATACAGGGTCACAAAACTCATTGTTTATTTATGTACATATTTACGAATCCATGTCACTTCATGAGGATAAAAACCAATTGTAGAACTCAGGATTGTACTGGGGTGTGGCACACACATCCAGTACATGTGGTAGCCTTCTTAATAACATCAGGTATTTTGCAACGTCAAGCATCATGGTACCTTGTCCGAGTCTACTTGCAACATATAGCTCCTCCTCAGCGAGAACCTTACCAGCTAGAGAGTTCTCTTGGCTAGTTCCGACTAAGTCCATACCCCGAATGGCAGTCAGTACTTGAAAGGAAGTCGGTGCCACATAGATTGGGTCTCTTTGAGACCGCCATTTGGGCTCCTAGTTTGGCCATTGCAACACGGTTTTCAAACCAACATCTTTCAAATTGACTTTGACCCTCTGATTGTTGCTTTAGTTGCTCTATTTCTAAGAGATTTGGTTGGCAGAGCACATCATTGAATGTTACGGTTAAGCGCAGTTCGTTGGCTTCCTCGTGAGAGGTGAGTCGCATGCGTTCATGCAAGAGCCTGCCATAATGCTCGTCAAGATTTTCTTGCTCTTCCCACAATAGGAAAAATGGCAAGTATTCTTTAAGTTGCTCCTTAGGGAATGCACCCATGTCTACAAGGACATAGACACATGCAAACACTTTGAGCTTAGCATCCAACTCACTTAAGCATTTTGCGACACTTCTATGTTCAACGAGGGCTTGCTCGATGGCTATCTCATGCAACTTCTAGGAGTTTCCCTAGACTTTAGCATAGCTGGGGGCTCAAGCCTAGATGAGCAAGATTGGTCAACGTTAGGATTGCTTATGCTCTCGGGGTTTCCATGTTTCTCCTGAGGCCTTTCTGCTATTGTATCATGGTTCTCCTTGGATGTGACTGGTACAGTCTTGTCACCCTATTGTGATAGTATTGTATCCACTCTTGATTGGTCAATGCGAGTTCTGTTGTCAGTGGATTGAGTGTTGCAAGCAACCATTGATGGTAATGGTTGCTTTGACTTATCAAAACACATGGATGCATCAGAGGTTTCACCACAGTTAGGAGAGATGGCAATGGATTCATTGGTGGATGGACTTGATGTTTTATTCCTCAGCTCTTCAGTGCTCTTGGTCTCGATCTTATTAGCGTTTACCACCACTTGCAATTGCCGTTGTTTCCGTTGTTTTGTCCTTTTTTACTTGGGCAATTGTGGTGTCTCCTTTAAGGACTTAGGACCCTGAACTAGCTCAACATTCTCTTTCTCTAGTGTGTCCTCATGGGACATAGCTATGGCCTGCTGAACAGCCTTGCTAGGTTGTGAGGGTACAACTACCTCTCTTTTTGGAGAGCCTAGCTCTTCAGCTAATTCCCCTCTGTTTAGCTCCTCAAGCCTAGGCTTTAGGTGCTTTGGAAGTGTTGGAGTTGTTAAGGATATTGGTTGGGACACCTCCTCCACAAGTGAATGGCTAAGGACATGTTCTGCAAGGGGCATTGTCACGGCCAAGGGCTATGAGTGTTGTGATCCTTGATTGGAAGTGGTAGCAGCTAGTTTAGTGGACTAGCTACTATTGGTGGATTGCCGTGTCAAGTCCTTAGGCCGATTGGAAGTGGTCGTGTCTTTTGTTGCCCTTTGAGCATTCACTTGTGTAGATCGAGCATCAGTTGATCTAGCCACACTAGGTTGCACAGGCATATCCTTGGGCCGAGAGCTACGGGTGGTGTCATGTCCCACCTCTTGGACATCTGGAAGCTTAGATGGAGATAGAGGTTGGGATTGAGTAGCTGCACTTGATGACTGTTGTTGTGCTTCATGTGTCCATTTAGGGAAAGAGGGTGTAGGAGACTTGGGACTCTTAAGTGGCTTTGACGCTGGCTGGAACATTTGCTCGTGGGCCGTTAGATGGTTCTGCCATTTGCTTTGTTGAGCATTTAGCCTTGCCATAAGCAATGTTGTGCCTATGATGCTCATTATCCACTTAGAAAATCAAAGGCTTCTTGGGCACTAGTAGCTTTTGTGTATCCTCAACGATTACATTTGATATCTGCTTGTCAAGCACACTAGGCTGAGGATCTACCCTTCGATTAGTCCCGTTTGGTTTATTGACTTCGATTGTGAGGGGCTCGGTCACTCCAATGTTTTTTACTCGAGACTTGGTTTTTCATTTAGACTTCCTCCTACGCTTCTTTGCTTGTTACCGTGTTCTCGCAGCACAGAGGAGCGGAAAATGGAAAAAAATGGAAATAGCAAAAAAGGCGCAGGATAAAAGCAGAAAAAGGCGTCTTGACCGGGAGCCAGTCCCTGAAAAATTCAAATGTTTGGGCACGACCCTCAGAAAGCTTCGGTGTCGGCCCAAGGCAACAAAAGAATTAAAATGTGGAAGCGCCCCCGAATCTTTGTAAAAGAGTGCCAGGCTCGCTCCTGTGCGTGTTGGCATTCCTCAGTCCACTCAAACACTATCAATAGCTTGTACAATGGTCTAGCAATTAGTGCGTAATTTAGTACAAAGCGCCGATAATATCCAGTGTGTCCTAAGAAGCACTAAACTCCCTTGTAGTTATCAGGTGGCGGTAAGTCAACAATGACTCTGACTTTAGAAAAGTTAGTGGCAATGCCGTTCCTTGACACTACGGGTCCTAAGATGCATCCGTGTTTCACCCAAAACTGACACTTTAAGGGGTTCAACGAGAGGTGGTACAACTTACACCTTTCAAAGACAGCTCTCAATTTCTCTAAGTGTTTGACCCAACTAGAGTGTAAGCGTAAGTCGTCTACAAACACTTCCAGTTCGCGCCTAAGCATGTCCTTAAAGATAGTGCAGATTAGGCGTTGAAAAGTTACTGGTGCGTTCGTTAGCCCAAAAGGCATGACAATGTAGGCAAATACACCCCATTCCGTGGCAAAGGCAGTCTTGTGCCTGTCGTCAGGATGCACTTGCACTTGATTATAGCCCGAGAAACCATCCAGAAAACTGTAGGCTTCTTTACTCGCTACCCTCTCAAGCATGTGCTCGGTGTAAGGTAAAGGATAGTTATCCCTCTTCGTAGCGGCATTCACTTTCTTATAGTTCACGCATACTCGGATTTTTCCATTTTTTTCCATGAAAATCATGATAGGTGATACCCAGTCCGTGTGCTCGATCTCATATATGAATCCTACCCTCATGAGTTTATCAATCTCCTCTTTTATTGCATGGGCATGTTTGGGATTCATGGGGTAAGGTCGTTGTTTTGTTGGCACTGCATCAGGGACCATTGAGATATTATGAGTCACAACCCTAGGGTCGACTCCCTTAAGTTCATCCAATGTCCAGGCAAATATGTCAATGTACTCTTGCAAGAGTGCAACAAGTTTGGTCTCCTCATCCTCCACCAAGTCATCTGCAAACGAATACAGGTCTTGGCTTTTCACCTTCCCCAGGCAAGTTAACTTCCTTGACTTTGGCGGGTCCCTCGATCGGTTCATTAGTTTGGCCTTGTCTTTTTGCACCTAGTAGAATCACCACTTTGTCACCCTTTTTAAACTTTGTAAACCGTTTGGGTAGATCCTGCAGTTTCTTTTTCCTTTCTGCTTCTGAGTCCTTTGCTTGCTTCCTGGCCTCCTCTTTTAGCCTCCTGCACCTCAGGTGGACTGGCAAGTCTCCCTTGGTGCGTTTGACTTTAGAAGGTTGTGGTATCTCGGGATCACTCTCAGTGCTGACTTCCGACTCTGAGTTAAACTCGCACCCCTCACTTGAGGAAGGTGTTTCCCCAGGGGGTCATAATTCAGTAGGTGCATCCATATTGAGCACTGGGATTACCCATGGTCGTGCCACTATGGCTTGCTCGTAATCCACGGCTCCTATGCATTCTAGCCAGGATCTGTCACACTCCATTCGCATGACTCCTTAGTTTCCCCCTGGCCTTGCTGCTGAGTTGCCCCCCAGTGGTACAGGTATGCTCGCAGCTTGTGGTTTTGAAGGTGAGACAGGTGTGCTCACGCTGGAGAAATCGTCAATAGGATCTTCTAATATGGGTTCAGCATCCCTGAGGTGCTTTTGGGCATCCTTGACCCACTCCTTGACCTTAGCTATAGCCTCAAGCTACCGTTTGGGGTGGGGATATTCCCCTACCTTGGCACTCCCTAGCTCGGCTATCTTAGGAGCTGAGGTCTCCGCCTCTGCGTCTATGACCTTCTTTCCCGTTACTAACATAGTCGATTCCTCGATTTTAAGAGTTATCTTTGCATCGGTTCTCTTTTTCCGTCTCCTCCGGCTTTTCTTTCCTATTGAGGTTGCATCAAGGTTACTTGGCCCTGGCAAGGAGATGCCTGCCTGTTTTGTTTGAGCTCGTGTCATAGCATGTAGTGGGATGGGCGTATCCTCACTACCAAAGGTTTCCACTCCAAAGAGCCCCAAAGGCACCGATGGCATGTTGGCAGAGCTGGTTGATGGCTTCCGCCTAGGACAGTCAGAAAATAGATGTGTGATTCCACACTCTGTGCATTGGAGATCCGCTTTGTCCTTGTTAGCTTGTTCTCATTCTGGGCAGCGTGATGAAATGTGGCCTGGGTGGCCACAAGTCCAGCATGTGACTGGATCCTAGCTGGGCCCTCCAAATCCTCTGCCTCTTCCTCTTCCTAAATCCATCACCGGCACCAGCCGATAGTCCATCAGGACTGGGTTGCCCTCCTCTCATAGAATATATACGGGTGGACATATGTTTCTTCCTCATTAGGCTCCTCCACAAAGTGAATAGGAGCATCGCTAGATGGGTGGGTTACAAAAGGCCCTGGTGGTCTGGGTATACCAGTTGGGTTCATCTCCAGCCTAGGCACGGCAGGTCTTGAGTCAGTCGGTGCTGGAAGAGCTAACTGGGCTCCCCTCCCAAAGAAATTGGGTGGCCTATTACCTAAGTATGGAGAGTTGTACTGCTGTGCATATGGGAATCTCCTCGGCATTCTGCAATGCACTGCATCATGCCCGAATCTACCGCAATTTTAGCACGGTCGAGATCTAGGATCTTGGCACTCAACTGGGAGGTGATTGCTGCCGCAGTATATACATTGTACATGCGATCTCACAAGCTTCCTCACGAGCTCTTATAACCGTGCAATCTCCATTCTCATTTCTGCCATCCCCTGGTTGTGGTTTATACTCTTTCCCTTATCCTGCACACTAGCAGTTGCTTTTTCCCTCAAAGTAGTTGATCTCTCAGGGTCCCTCTGGCTTGCACTTTCTCGATTGGTAGTCCTCATGTTGCATTCCCTGAGTTGATCATCTACGCGTATTGCCTTCTCGAAAACTCTAGCTAGCACATCTCGTTGCAAGGTGGAGTTACTGGCCAAAGCCTTGTAGAGCTCCTCACTCCGAATCCCGTTCATGAACACTGTAGACACTGCCCTCTCGATAGGTCGCTCATTGGCAGGGATTCTCTTGTAGAGGCTACGCACCTAAGTGACGTAATCCCTAACATCCTCCTTCTCCCTTTGACTGATATTCATCAACCTAACAATGAGGTTATCCGAATACCCTGCCTCCGAAAACCTCTTGATGAAGAGGCCCTTAAGGCGAACAAAGTTCGTACGTTCTGCATCATCTAGACTAGAATACCAGGTCCTCCCCTTATCGCCTAAGCACAGGCCGCAAGCTTGAGCTCGCTGCGCAGGGTCAGTAAGACCATTTGCCTCACATACTTGCTTGAACTGCTCCATGAAGCTGTACGGGTCACTGCTAGGTTCGTACCTAGCTAGTTGTTTTGCTACGATGGGGATTCTAGCCTGCCCTTTAGCCCCTTGCATGATTCCCAATCCCGATAGTAGCGTGGTGGCTAGGGCAGTAGCGCAACGGACGTATTGTCCATGAGTCGCTTTGCTATCAGTTCGCTCAATGTCATGTCAGCCTCTGCTGCCCGTTCCCTCTCACATTCGGTCCGGATTTGGCCGCTCCAGCTAGGTCTAGCACTTGTCTAGCCTCGTACATATCTATGTCTTATTGTAGCCTTCTAGCCCTTTGCTCATGGTTGTAGGCAATTATGCCTTTTAGTGCTCTCTTGATCGCTCTTCTCTCTTCTTCCAGGTTTGTTACTACTTCCTCTATAGGTCTGCCCTGGATCACTGTCCTAGTGAGTAGATCGTAGTTGTGGACCAGTTCCTGGACTGAGGTTGGAAATTCTCCTAAGTCTAATTGGTCCTCTCCTCGCTCGCCTCTTGATCCCGACATTGTTTCTACTTCCAGCTCCACGAGGTTGTCAATAAATCCAAGCAGCTCCGGCAGCATCCAATCCTCTATCTTGTTGCTTCCCGTGTCTTCATGTCTTCTCCAGGTCCTACTAGTAGGGCACTCAGGCACCTGTCTAAGTCTTGGGGTCTTCTCCTACTAGTGGGTTCCTTAAGCGATTTATCTGAGTGAGTTTCTTTGATTATTGAATACAAACCTCAATTTATGGTCACTCGGTGAGTGTGTTATTTCTCGTGCACTTGTGCCCAATCAGGCTTTCAGCTTTCTTAAGTGTACTTCAAGTGCGGAAATTCAATGTGAGTGCCGCAAGCGATTCCCCGGCATCTTACTCACTCTCGCTCGTTTCGGGCCTGATAGGCTTGTAGGTCCATTTTCTGGCCGTTTAGTCAGGGTTTAGGGTTTCCTTGTATGTTGCCTTGTTCGCTTTCGGCGGATCAGGTTTTACGATTCAGCGGCTCGCATCCAAGTCCTTGGGTCCCTCAACTATCTACTGCTAGCCGCTAAACGGCTGTGTACTACAATTTCTCTTATCACATGTGCCAGAATCAAGTTCTGAGCGCCCGAAGGGTTTTGACAAGTTGCGCTAATGCATATTTGCCGAGTTGGGTCAAATTTATGACAGATTTGACAAAAAGTTGCACTCGGACCAACTGGTCCGAATTGCAGGGTCCGAGTGGGTCACTTGGACGGATCGAGGCACGGGGTCGAGGGCCGAATTTCCCGATTTGACTCGGACGATTTTTATTCAGACGGGCCGAATGGCAGATTTGGACACGGTAATTCGGACGGGCTGAACGGCGCTTGGCCGAGGGCCGGATGTGCCACGTGGCAAAGAGCTTTGACTCGGACGGCCGAGTGGGTTGACTCGGACGGTTGCCTCGGACGGTCCGAGGGCCGGTCCGAGGGCCAACTAGGGTTTGGCCAACTGGACCGAGTGACAAAAGCCGAGGGCCGATTCTGGGACTCGGCCCAAGAGAGGCCACTCCGACGGGCCAAATGTGGCGCACGTAACCCGCACGAATGCGAATTCGATCATTTCACCCAATTTAGGGCGGCACCATGGTCATGCACTTCCAGATCCTATCCAGGGAAGTAGAGGGAGAGGTTTGTATACCTAAACGGGTCGGTAAGTGTGTCGGTAATGCGATCAAATCACACGGGCTGGGGCTCTCTAGCTCTCTCTCTCTCTCTCTCTCTCTCTCTCTCTCTCTCTCACTGAAATGGCACAAATGAGCTCTCTTTTGGCCTCCTGGCTCTTATATACCTTCCCAAATGCGGTGTTGACACCCCCAATCACTCTCTTGTCAATCTTAGGCCTCATTAGCGAGCATTTTGCGCATTTTGCATGATTTTTCCCTGTTTTGCCCTGTTTTGAAACAGTAAACCCTACCCTTTTCCGGTTCGATTTCCTAACTCTAACCTACGCTAAATGCAACGAAGATCGAAGGCAAAAAACTGAAATAGATGCTCCATGCTTTCCAATTGTCAAACAACCAAAATGTCCCAAAATACTTACTTGTTTTAAAGATTAAAAACACCCAGCTTCCTACCTATCTCAAGCTCTGTTTCGGGGATGGGTACCCTACTTTGATGCTCGATATGGGGCGCTCAAGTGCTCAAGCTTGAATTCGTTTGTCCCGACAAATGGAACCAAAATGTGAGAGCTTTCGCTCAACCACCAAGACGCGCGGACCGCTTATTGTTCAAGCATTTCAAGCGAGCTCTAATGGCTATCTCTCACCTAGTCGACGCGCCGTCGATCCTACGAGTGTAGTGAGCTTACCTTGATGCTCGATTGAGTACCCTCCTCTCCCTTGCATTCCAGTAGCTCCACGATTCTTGATGCTAGCTCAAGCATCCTCAAGCCGCCTCCATCTCTAAGCTCCATCCTCCATAGCCGCGCGCGCAAGAGAAGAGAAGAGAAGAGAAGAGAAGAAGAGAAGAGGAGATGGTGAAGAGCTTCACCCTCTTGATCCCTCACTCTCACACACACTCACTCCCTCACACTCTCACACTCCCTCTCTCAAGAGCACACACAAGCAAGAAGGAGAGAAGAAGAGAGGAAGAAGAAGACTCTTTTTGCCACACACCAAAGAATGATATTCTCATTCACTTTTCAACTTTATATACAAAGCCCTAAATCCTTTTTGGGCGGTCATCCCCTTTTCCCTCTTTTACATGGTCGGCCGTAGCCTAGGCCCTTTTTCCCATTTCCCACCATTCTAATTTATCCTATTCCTAACTAATGCGTACAGGACGCATAGCTAGATGGTTACTCCTTCTACTGGAGTTTGACTTCTCTGTGGTTGTACGCAAAGGAAAGCAGCATCACATGGCTGACCACATGTCCTGCATACCCACAGGAGAAGCCGATGGACAAGGCATACCTAACGATTCATCGAATGCTCATCTCTTTAACCTGTCTAGCGAGAGAGAATTGTTCAAAGCTGATCTGACGCGGTATTGGGCCGATGACATAGTGCAAGTGCTAGAGAGTGGACTACCTGAGCGACCCATTGAGAAGGCCAGGCTGAGAAGACTTATCCTGAAAATTCAGCCATACCAACTGATAGCTGGCCAACTCTACAGGTTGGGACAAGATGATTTATTGCGCAGATGCATATGTGAGCACGAGATGCACGATGCATTGAAAGAAGCACATAGCGGAATCGCTGGAGGACACTTTAGCGGGGACACAACAGCCCCAAAGATGCTACAATCCCAACTATGGTGGCCCACCCTTTTCCACGATGCAGCTAAATTCGTAAAGCACTGCGATGAGTGCCAAAGGACCAAAGTGCCTGTGCGGAAAGACAAGATGGAGTTGACCCCTATCATAGCCCGACAACCCTTTGAAAAATGGGGCATCGATTTTATTGGACCTATCAGTCATGCGGCACAATATTCCCAAGCTCGCTACATCATAGTGGCAATCGATTATCTAACGAAGTGGGCAGAGGCACGAGCCAGGAGGAAGAATGATGCTAGGACCACTGCAAAGTTCGTGTGGGAGCAGGTCATTTCACGGTTTGCTTGTCCAATCGAACTTGTAAACGACCAAGGCACGCACTTCGTTAATGAGTGATGACCAGGAAATCAATGCAAATAAAGGCACAAAAATGTGCTCACATGGAAACAACTTTTTGTAAAATGACTCATTGCAATTGTACCCCTTTGTAAAATTTCAAATATGAAGCAATGTAAAATGTGTAGTCCAAAAGGCTCACATTAAAAAAAATGTTGAAAGGAAAGGAAAGGTCAAACCCTTTTGTCTCATGCTAAAAATTGAAAGGTCTTTAGACCTTAGCCAATGTATGCAAATTTGATTTTTTATAATTCAAGAAAGGAAAAGGAGGTGGTTACAGCCGTGGGATTTGGGGAGGTGGGAGGTTGAGGTGGTTACACCCTCTCTTCCTTTATCTTCTCCTCTCACGGTTCATTTCTCCCTCTCTCATTTTGGCACAACACTTGCCTTCTTGTTCTTGTTTCCCTCTCTTGTGCTCCTTTGCAAGATCTCATGGAGAGTGAGGAAGAGGAAGAGGGTGAGGATGGAAGAATTGTTCAATTTCTTGTGTGCCTTCCTCTTGTGTGTTTGGAGAGTATGGTTCTTGGTGAGAAGAATGAGAGTTTTCTTGCAGGTTTTGTGGCCAGCAAATGTATTTGCAGCCTCTCTTGGCCGGTTCGTGGTTCTATTTGTGCCGTGGCAGGGTGCTCTTCAATGAGGTGATTTCCCACCTGCTCTCTACCTTCCTAATAATTCATCAGAAATCCTCTCCCTATTACCCTTAGGCTAATGGCCAAGCCGAATCCACGAATAAAATCTTAGTCAACGTGCTTACAAAGGTAGTGTCTACTTCAAGAAGTGATTGGGACAACAAGCTAATGGCGGCCTTGTGGGCCTATCGCACAGCTTATAAAACAGCTATAGGACAGACGCCTTGTAGGTTGACGTACGGAACTGAAGCCATTTTACCCTTAGAATTCTTCATCCCTAGCTTAAGAATAGCAGTCCAGGAGCATTGGGAGGGAAGAGAGGCTTAGACCAATCGCTTAGTGGAGTTAGAGCGCCTAACGGAGACTCGGCTCCTCGCCACTCACTCTCTGATTTGTGAGAAGGCTCGACGAAAGATGTGGTTTGACAAGCATGTCAAACAGCGAGACTTTGAACAAGGGGACCTTGTTCTGCTATACTCTGTAAAAGGACATAAACAGAAGATGAAGTTTCGGGGGCTAGGACCTTTCAGAGTACGCATGATTGGTAGAACAGGGAATGTTGAGTTAGAGACACTTGAAGGCGAAGGAATAGGCTTTTTTAATGGCAGCAGCATAAAGAAGTACTATCCTCCTTCCCATCCATTACAAGAGCCACCCATGCTAGAACCCCCAACAAACATCTGCATGGCTACTATAACCGACCTTACAGATCAAGACGAAGAAGCAGTGGCATCGGCGTATCTACGAATCACAGTCACATCAAGAGCGACGTATTCTTTCGATGCCTTGATTGATGAAGGTGCCGACTACAACATCTTGACGCATGACCATTGGACACGTATTGGTGCCCACTAATGCCAAACTCACCCCGTTTGGGGGTAATGCTTATTCACTCCTAGGGAAGTGCAAGGTAGTCGTTTCTATCAAGTCTGAAAGTTTACCAGCTTTCTTCCATGTGTTGCCTGACATTAAAGGAGCCAGTAATATGTCACTATTAGGTCGTACTTTCAAGAAGCAAACGAACTGTAATGTGGATTACAACCTAAACCGCATTCATCTTGCTATAGGCAATGTGCATATAGTGATGACTTTCAGCAAGGGCTGTCCTGATTCCTCCACCATTACAAAGCCACCGGTAGAAATCCCTATGACCACGCTCCAGCCCAAGTCTAAATAGAAGAAAACTACGGCCTCATGCCAGGCTCTCGACCGTAGGCCCAAACCCACCAAGAGTGCTCCCAAGGTCAAGGAGTCCAAGCTTATATGGGTGCCAAAACGGCAAAGACCACATCCGGGTAGACCACACAAACATTATCCTAAATGCCAAAATAATCAGCCACATCACGGCCTAAGAGGCAGTCTAGATGCTATTGACGTAGACACACAACCACACCGCGATGGATCTCCAAAGATCTCTTGCGAGCACAAGGATACTACGAGGGCAACCCCTGGATTTGGGTGCCTAAAAATGGCAAGTTAAAAAGCTCATCTACAAGCAATCTCACCCCAGTGAGGGAGGCTTGCACACGTGGTGCCCAGGGCATAGTCAGCAAACCATTGCCCGCTGTGGCTAGTAAGCCCCAGCTCATCTATCGACCAAAGAAAATGCCACAAGCCTTAAACTTATCTAATCCAGAGAACTTAAAAACCCCCATGACTACTCACTCAGAACCCATCACAACTCCCATGCCCCCAGAGCTTCCTACAGCACCTCAATGTGCTTCGGAGTGCAAAGCCCAACCTGTGACACCAATGATGGAGTCACCACTATCCAGTCCAGTTTCACCATCCCCACCAGCAGGTCTTAAACCTTCCTATGTGATACGACCTTTCCTCTCCTTGGCTAAAGACCTCGCCGCGACTTCTGGGGATGACTTAATAACCTGCATCAAGATGTTGGACAAAACTTTCACTACATTCGCTAGAAGTTATGAAGCGGATGAGGAAGAGGAGGAGCTACGAAGAAAGTGTAAAATATTACACGGCGCAGCGAACAGAATCTGAGAAAGAGATAGAGAGTACACAACAGAGAAGAGGAGAATCAGTAAATTCTTTAACTCCAAACAACTGATACAAAGATGGCTCTGTCCACCCGTGCGCTTCCACTGAGTGAAGCTTAGATGGCGATCTAGACAGAAGATAGGTGAAGAGCTTAAGGCTAGCTGGAACAACAACTCTGACTGGGTGAAAGATGAGTGTAAGATGGCTGCGAAGGGGTTTAGCTTTTATAGCCCGCGAAGGTCGTTAGGTCGGCCTGCTGACCGACCTACCATATGAGCCTCCACTAGTCGGCCAGGGAATATTCCAGGGAATATTCCCGACCACGGCCGGGGGCGCTGCCCCCGGACCCCCGCCAGGGGGGCCGCTGGCCCCCCTGGGACCCCCCAGCCAGGGGCCGCTTCCGCGGCCCCCGGACCCCACAATAGGGGCCCCTTTTAACTCCCTTACCACGCAACTCAATGCAATGTGCCTCGAGTTGCTACCAGCTTAACCACTCCGTCTAACCCAAAGATTAGACCCACAACAGTCACCTTTTTGCCATCCGGTCACATAGACCTCATCTGATATACAAGTCAGGACTCAACCAATGTCCGGGCTCACATTTGGCTTCTCCTCATAATGGGGGCCTTACAACTTTGAGCACCATGGATCATTGGTAGCACCTAATGAGGGTGGGGCATTGATCATATCTAACACCCCCCCTCAATGTCCACCCATAGGTGAACTATCTCCTCGGCCCAATGCCGAGTCTCTGAAGATGAACTTGAAGCAGATCCTTCGTAAGTGCTTTGGTGAAGATATCTGCTCCATTCTCCTCTGTTGGACAGTAGACCAATTCCACTATCCCATCCTCCATCAAATCACGCACATAGTGATACTGGATCTCTATATGTTTGGTGCGTGCATGAAACACTGGATTTTTGGCAATGGCGATGCAACTCTGATTGTCACATCTCAGCACAGTTGGTTCTTCATCCTGCACTCCCATATGCCATAGAATCCTTCTCAACCATACGGCCTCACATGCAGCAAAACAAGCTGCCTTGTACTCTGCTTCGGTAGAAGACAATGCCACTGTTGGTTGCTTCTTACTAATCCAAGAGAAAATTCCTGAACCCAAAGAGAAACAATAACCAGAAACTGACTTCCTGGAATCTATGTCTCCTGCCCAATCTGAGTCACAGTTCCCCACAAGAGAAGTTCCGAAACTGTATGTGATACCATAGTCAAGAGTTTTCTTCAAGTATCTGAGCACCCGCATCCCAGCCTTCCAATGACTCTCATGAGGTTTGTTTGAGAACCTGCTCAAAACACCAACAGCAAAACTGATATCTGGTCTGGTGTTACACAAGTAGATTAGACTGCCGACCAACCTCCTATACCTCCCAATGTCTGCTAGTGCTGATGTATCCTCAACGGATAACTTTACATTCACCTCCATAGGTGTAGCTATCTCCTTGCACTCGGTCATGCCAAATGCCTTCAAGATCTCCCATGCATACTTCTTCTGAGAGATGAAGATCTTTCCTGGCTCTTGCCAGACTTCAATCCCCAAACAATAGTGCAGCAAGCCCAAGTCTGTCATTTCAAACTCAAAACTCAAAGCCTTTCGAGTTTGGTTGATCATATCTTCATAGTCACCTGTAATAAGAAGGTCGTCCACATATAGGACAATCACTACAGACTTTTTACCATCCCTGTAAACATACAAGTTAGCATCTGAGGCACATCTTTTGAAGTTTAGGTTTAAAAAGAACCTATCTATCCGCTGGTACCATGCTCTGGGGGCTTGTTTCAGCCCATACAATGCCTTCTTCAGTTTACACACTTTGTTCTCAGAATGGGGGGCCTCAAACCCTGGTGGCTGAGCCACGTACACCTCCTCCTTGAGGTCACCATTTAAGAACGCTGACTTAACATCCATTTGGTACACTGGCCACTTCTTGTGGGCAGCCACTGCAAGTACCGTGCGAATAGTGGTCATTCTGGCAGTTGGGGCAAATGACTCTTGAAAATCAAACCCTTCAACTTGTGAAAATCCTTGGGCAACCAGTCTAGCTTTGTACTTTTCTAAGGTACCATCAGCCTTGTACTTTACCTTCCAGATCCACTTGGTGCCAATAATCTTCCGCTTTGCTGGCCGATCCACTAGCTCCCAAGTGTCATTCTTCATTATGCTGTCATGCTCCGCCTGCATAGCAGCCTTCCATGATGGATCTGCAAGTGCTTCTTCTAAGTCAGTTGGCTCCTTTACTTCTCTCATAATCTCAACCATCAAGGCCATGTTGACTATGTGAGCAGAAGCCCTCCTTTGCTCCTCTATTCTCTGAGACCTCCTTGGTCCGTCTGCCTTCTCCTCAACAGATGCAGGCATAGGATTATTGTGGTCATAGAGCTGCTTCACCCAGCGCGGCAATGGCTTTTCCGGTGGGGTGATGTCAGGTTGGTGAACTTTTTCCTCATCATCTGAAGATGATGCTTCCTCCTCCTTAAGGATAGGGATAGCTCTCGGGACAGGTTCATAGTGGACTACTTCTTCGCTTGATGATAAAGTGGAAGACCTTGCCTTCTCCTCCTCCACTGTATGCGGCTCCTCCTTGAACACCACATCACGGCTCGCGATGATCTTCTTTGCCTCTTGGTCATATAACTTGTAAGCCTTCTGCTCATCACTATAACCCAAGAAGATACATTTTCTGCTTTTTGGTTGTAACTTGTTTCTCTTCTCATCTGGAACATGTGCATAACATTCACATCCAAAAATTCTGAAATGTGAAACAGATGGTTTCTTACCAGTGTAAGCCTCATGAGGTGTTTTTCCCTTGAGAGCCTTTGTGTAGCTCCGATTTAGAATGTAGACTGCAGTATTAACAGCTTCAGCCCAAAAATGGTTAGGCAATCCCTTGCCCTTTAGCATGCATCTTGCCATCTCCACAATGGTACGATTCCTGCGTTCCACAACACCATTCTGCTGAGGTGTGTGAGGCGTCGTCAATTGACGCTTGATCCCTTTGCTCTTGCAAAAGCCTTCAAACTCCTTTGAGTTGAACTCACCACCACCATCTGTTCTAAATTTCTTCACACTTTTCCCTGTTTCATTCTCAACAAGTATTAGCCATTCTTTAAACTTACCAAAAGCTTGAGCCTTATCACGAAGGAAGTACACCCACATCTTCCTACTGTAGTCGTCGACAATCAACATAAAATAAGAAGATCCCCCCAAGGCCTGTGTAGGCATCTTACCACACAAGTCAGCATGCACCAACTCTAGAGGAGCATGTGCTCTATTCTTGCTTTCTTGTGGAAATGCCTTTCTCTGTTGCTTGCCCATCATACAAGCTTCACATGGTTCCTTCAATTCAGTTATTGTAGGTAGGTGAGCAACCATACCTTGCTTTTGCATCTCCTTCAATACTGCAAATCCGATGTGTCCAAACCTTTCATGCCAAAGCTTACTTGTGCCCACTCCAGCGGTGGCTGTAAGAGCACTTAGCTCATACAGGTTGTTCCTCCTTTCTCCTTTGCCAACAATTGTGCCAGCACTATCAATAATTTCTACACCTGTCTTCTTGAACCTCACTTCATGACCAAGATCAGTTATGGCAGCAACTGATAAGAGATTTCTTCTGATTTCGGGAACATACAACACATTTGAAAGCTTTTTGACTTCACCATTTGCAGCAACAAAAGAAATAGTACCTGTGCTCGCAGCAGGGCATTTAGCATCATTTCCAACCGTCACAGTGATGGATTCTTGTAGAGGCTGCATAGAACTGTATAGACCTTTCTTGTTGGTCATGTGACGGGAGGCCCCACTATCCAACACCCAAGAGTCAGTGGTAGATTCTTCTTGCGCCGAGGAGCACACTTCCTCAATGGTCGCCATGAATAATTCCAACTCTGCTTCAGCCGTATTGGCTGTCTCTTTCCCTTTAGTTTTAAGGGTACCATTCTTTTCATCTGCCTTCTTGACACGACAATCTGCAATTGCATGTCCTTTCTTCTTACAGTAGAAGCACTCTCCTTGAAACTTCTTCTTGCCGCCCTTTTTCTTTTGTCACCATCATTTTTGGTGGAGGAAACACCTTTGCCTTTTGCATTGGCAGAGAATGCAGCATCTCCATTGTTGCTTCCTTCTCGGGCTTTCAGCCTCAACTCCTCCTCCATTAATAATGCACAAAACTCCTCAAAAGTCAAAGCTTGAGGTCTCACCTGAGTATTAAGGGCAGTTACTAGTCCATCAAACTTTTGTGGACAAATCCGAAGACACCTCCGAGCTAGCTCTTCACTAGTCTTTTGTATCCCAGCGCCAGCCATCTGGTCGCGCAGATTCTTAATCCGAGTGATGAATGCTTCAACCGTCTCTCCTTCAGCAAACTTCTCCGCTGCTAGTTGATTCTCCAAGTTTTGAATCCTTGTTTGGTTTCGTGTTTCATACTGACTCCTTAGTACATTCCAAGCCTCTGACGCTTTGGTTGTATGCTGAATCAGAGTCAAAACACTGTCAGAACAGCTTGTAACTAAGGCACACAATGCATCTGCATTCCTTCGTTTCCAAGCTCGTAGAAGATCTGCATTCGGAGGAATCATCACACTAGGATTTGATGGGTCGGGGGTAGGCTGTGGTTCTGCGTCAGTCCCCAGCACAGTCTCCAGAAGCTCATAAGAATCAAGGATAGTTGTAATTTTGAACTTCCACAAGGTGTAGTTTGTACCATCTAACTTGCCTTCGCTGAAGGTTGGTGGACGAATCCTCAGTGTTTGAATAGCCGGTACAGCAGCACCACCTCCTGCACCGCTTCCTGATGCGCCAGAACTGCTTCCCGGAGTCGACATCGTTTCTCTTTGCTGTTGAAGCCTTTGCCTCTTGCACGCTCTCCGATCTCTAGAGCCCCCTGGGCTCTGATACCATGTAAAATATTACACGGCGCAGCGAACAGAATCTGAGAAAGAGATAGAGAGTACACAACAGAGAAGAGGAGAATCAGTAAATTCTTTAACTCCAAACAACTGATACAAAGATGGCTCTGTCCACCCGTGCGCTTCCACTGAGTGAAGCTTAGATGGCGATCTAGACAGAAGATAGGTGAAGAGCTTAAGGCTAGCTGGAACAACAACTCTGACTGGGTGAAAGATGAGTGTAAGATGGCTGCGAAGGGGTTTAGCTTTTATAGCCCGCGAAGGTCGTTAGGTCGGCCTGCTGACCGACCTACCATATGAGCCTCCACTAGTCGGCCAGGGAATATTCCAGGGAATATTCCCTTTACCATCGGGCCGGGGGCGCTGCCCCCGGACCCCCGCCAGGGGGGCCGCTGGCCCCCCTGGGACCCCCCAGCCAGGGGCCGCTTCCGCGGCCCCCGGACCCCACAATAGGGGCCCCTTTTAACTCCCTTACCACGCAACTCAATGCAATGTGCCTCGAGTTGCTACCAGCTTAACCACTCCGTCTAACCCAAAGATTAGACCCACAACAGTCACCTTTTTGCCATCCGGTCACATAGACCTCATCTGATATACAAGTCAGGACTCAACCAATGTCCGGGCTCACATTTGGCTTCTCCTCATAATGGGGGCCTTACAACTTTGAGCACCATGGATCATTGGTAGCACCTAATGAGGGTGGGGCATTGATCATATCTAACAGAAAGAAGAAAGAGGACCTGGCGGAGGCCACCCCCGCAGGTCCATTGAACAACAGTGCCGAGCAGATGAACTAAGGAACCTGAGCCCGTGCAGAGAAGAGGGGCCAGGGTCTAGCACACAGGTGCCAAAGTTTGTGCCACCTCTAGTCCTTGAAGGCAAGGGCAAGGCCCCGGTCCATCCGATCCCTACCCTCCTGGTGCCTTTCGCAAAACTCACCACCATCACCCCCAGTATCCCGACTAGTGCAGATGTGTCAAACTTCGTGGTGTGGATGCAGTATTTCATCAACAAGGAGATGGGCCAGGGGCAAAGCACAGAGACTATGGCCACAGGACAGAAGAGGCCAGCCACGGATGCGGAGTCTAGGCAAGAGCCCAAAAAGCAAAAAGTCGAAGCCTCAACCTCACCCATTCACACAACGATGGCGCCATCGGCTAATTACGACGAATACGTCACTGAGTTGCTCTCCCAATTGGAGAAAGCGAAGGAGGAACGCAAGATAGCCGTGGTTGAGTTGGCAGCCGAGAAGGAATAAGTAGCCGCCTTCCAGCTAGATAAGACAAGAATAATAGCCTTGTAGCAACGGGAGATTGCAGATCTGAGACAAGAACTAAAGGCTAGGGAAGAGAGGGAGGAACACTGGAGGCAGTTGCTCGAAAATGAGACTCAAGAGTTAGTAAACATGCAAAGAGAGCACAAGCTCCTAATACTGCAGTACCAGGAGCTTGCTGCGCGATCTGCTCAGATTGATGTACTCGTGGTGGCGGAGCTAAATGCCAGGGACAAAGAAAGAAAACGAGGCATGGAGGAGCAGCAGGAGGAACTCAAGCGTGTGACATATCAGCTGACCTCTGAAAGAGGAGAACAAGATAGGCTAGTCAGGGAACTAGAGGATTATGAGGAGAAACTCATGATGCTAACCTTAAGACAGGGAGAGGGCTTGGAAGTAATGAACAAAAGGGCAGAGAAGTGGGCTGCGCACAACGAAAAGAGGGTGAACACACTGGCGCAGCGCCTTGCTCTGAGAGAAAAGGAGAAAATCATCGCGGAGAGCAAGGCGGAGGCAGCCCAAGTGGCCTTCAGCACTCAACAGAAGGCCTTCCTCGACACCATCCTAGACGCCACGCACGCAGCACAAGGAGAGCCACTGGAGGCAATGCAAAGAAAGCTCGGCATGGCAAGAAGAGCCCTACATGCTGGACTGCAGATGCCACCCATACCTGTGGAGGTTAGGCTGAGTTTGGATGAACAATGAAAATACCTAATGCTGGCCGGCCTAACCCCCCAGGAGATAGAAGCCCTCGGATTCGAGGAAGAAGCAGCACACGCAGAACGACAGGGGGAAGAAGCAGAGCTAGAAATCGATGTGAATCGATTCAAGGAAGATGTAGTCCCACAACCCCCCTCGCCGCAGGCCCAAGAGCCGCCACAAGGGGACCCAGCAGAAAGAAAAGCCATCTCTAAAGAAAGACGCAAAAAGCTGGTGGAGGAGGCCAGACAAAAACTGAGAGCCAAGCCAGTCGTGCTACCGTCCGCACCTCTCCCTCCGTGCCCAGATGATCTTCCCATAGGATTCCACGCAGAACTGGTGGTGTGGGAGGTACAGGAACTAGGAAAGGATCCATTCCCCTTCAGTTTCCTCCTACCCAACAGTCTGCAAAGGGTCCTGCCGCTCAAAGTGATGGACGAGGTAATCGCGGTCGGTGGCCGATTGGGGAAAAAATGGCTGGAAGAGCGGGAAAAGACCCCAACCTCTTGGGGCACAGAAGCGGCCGACTACTGGCAAGATAAGGTCTTTGAAACCCCCCCCACTGTACAAAACTACAAGAGCTAACCTCTGTGGAGGAGGCGAGTATGAGACATAAGCATGCTCGCCTGGATGGCGTTTTGTAATACCCTATCATTTGAGCGGAACGACCCTACCTACATGGCGTACCCTCGAAGGGTAGGGGTAGATTTTGATGCTACCCTCCACGGGCGGTATGACTTTCCCATTATTTATAACTCCACTGTAGTGTCCTTTGAGCATGCCCTTCTTTTTACCGCAGAAAGCCTAGATGAGTCTATGATGCGCTTCCTTGTGGACTTCTCCTCATGTCCTAACCCCGCTTTTATAACCACTTGTAATTATCTTAGGTTACTTAGGCTACTTCTTAAGCAGGACCTGACTCCACAAGAGCGCGGCCTGCTTCCCCTATTCTTTGACCCTAACGCTATAGATAACTTCACCATGGCTTGTCTCATGATGAGGGCTAGTCTCCTTCCCTCTTTTTGCCTAGCCCTCCTAGAAGACATGAACGACAGCCAATTCACTAGATGCAACCACCTTCCTCTCCACCACTTCCCTTCATGTACGCATGAATCTGAAAGATTACATGCAAAGTCGCCAGTTTTTGAGCAAGTTTATCCGACCCCCTTCTCCTCCTCATTTCGATCAAGACAATTAGGCCTATGTATCATTTCAAAAAAAAAAAGCACCACAGTTATTGCACCTAGGGTTCTCCCTAGCCCCCTCCCCCACTTCACGCTTAGGGCACATCAAGGGCAAGACTTTCAGACCTGTCACCCTAAGACTCGCACCGCACCTCCAACGAAGCACGAACTGGGTCCTCAAGTGTGGGACGTTACCAAGGGCTTACCCAAGGTTAGACCCATCTCCCAGCTCCACTGCCATGAGCACCACACACTATACGGCGAGCAGACACACCCCTTAGGGAGTGCACAACTTTTCTTGCAGGTTATGTTCGACTCTCAAGAAATGGCTACCCACGGAAGAAGATCACCCACGGCACCCTTTAATGACCCAAACTTCTTTTCATGCGCCGGCATCCAGCCATCTGCCTGCTGATGGCCACCATGATCGAACCAAGTCAAGGTAGAACTGCCATTGGCATAGATCTTGGAACCTCATTGTCCGAAGATCCATGCCCAATGCCTCAAGATCCATGGATCGCTTATTGATTCCACAAGCCTGAAGACCTTCAACTCAAAACTGAAGACCTTCAACTCAAAGACAAGGATCTTCAATCAAAGCCACGGGTTTTCAAGACAAACAGTGTTCGGGGGGTTTCTCC
Source organism: Lygodium microphyllum (assembly GCF_053477565.2). Taxonomy (NCBI): domain Eukaryota; kingdom Viridiplantae; phylum Streptophyta; class Polypodiopsida; order Schizaeales; family Lygodiaceae; genus Lygodium; species Lygodium microphyllum. The sequence goes on along the minus strand of NW_028229811.1, from coordinate 24,567 downwards.
AGAATAAATCTCTCCAATACCATCCTCCTAAGGGATTGCTTATTGCTTCAAGCATTTCTGATACTCAAAAGACGACCGGCTACATAAGGGGCGCCACAACAATGTGAAAGATGCCAAGTATCTTCATGGAGCCTAAAGCACGTCGGAATCTTTCCTGGTCATCATCCCCAACCTCCATCACCTATCATTCCCCCAACCACCCACCTACCTGTTCCACCTAGCAGCCGACCTAACTAGCCACTACGTCCCACCGCAGTGCCATGGGACTGGCACTTGGCTAGGAGGGGGTAATGTTACCATGTTCCCGCAGCACAGAGGAGCGAAAAATGGAAAAAAATGAAAATAACAAAAAAGGCGCAGGATAAAAGCAGAAAAAGGCGCCTTGATCGGGAGCCAGTCCCTGAAAAATTCAAATGTTCGGGCACGACCCTCAAAAAGCTTCGGTGTCGGCCTGAGGAAACAAAAGAATTAAAATGTGGAAGCGCCCCCGAATCTTTGTAAAAGAGTGCTAGGCTCGCTGCTGTGCAAAGTGTACGCATTAGTTGGGAATAGGATAAATTAGAATGGTGGAAAATGGGAAAAAGGGCCTAAGCTACGGCCGACCATGTAAAAGAGGGAAAAAAGGATGACCGCCCGAAAAGGATTTAGGGCTTTGTATATAAAGTTGAAAAGTGAATGAGAAGATCATTCTTTGGTGTGTGGCAAAAAGAGTCTTCTTCTTCCTCTCTTCTTCTCTCCTTCTTGCTTGTGTGTGCTCTTGAGAGAGGGAGTGTGAGAGTGTGAGGGAGTGAGTGTGTGTGAGAGTGAGGGATCAAGAGGGTGAAGCTCTTCACCATCTCCTCTTCTCTTCTTCTCTTCTCTTCTCTTTACTTCTCTTGCGCGTGCGGCTATGGAGGATGGAGCTTGGAGATGGAGGCGGCTTGAGGATGCTTGAGCTAGTATCAAGAATCGTGGAGCTACTGGAGTGCAAGGGAGAGGAGGGTACTCAATCGAGCATCAAGGTAATCTCACTACACTCGTAGGATTGACGGCGCGTCGGCTAGGTGAGAGATAGCCATTAGAGCTCGCTTGAAACGCTTGAACAATAAGCGGTCCGTGGGTCTTGGTGGTTGAGCGAAAGCTCCCACATTGCTCTTGATACGTCCTGGCCTTCGACCGACAGAGGAGGTTTAGCATGGGGTTTTGGTACCCAAATCCATTGGTTACTTGCAAAATACCCTTGTGCACGTAGCAATGCTTTGGGTATCCATTGCGGCGTTGTGCTAGCTCTCCATTGATGCCTTGATTCGGACGGGCCGAGCGGAGGGGGTCCGAGTAAGATGGGCTGCAGGGTTGATTCGGTCGTTGTGCTAGCTCTCCATTGATGCCTTGATTCGGACAGGCCGAGCGGAGGGGGTCCGAGTAAGATGGGCTGAAGGATTGATTCGGTCACCGAGGGCTGAATACTAAAGGGTCGAATGGCCAAGTGGTCCGAGGGCTAATTCTGGGACTCGGCCTAGAATTGTCGTCACTCGGACGGGCTGAGCACGACGTGTTTTTTCGCCAGACTTCAAAGAATTTGTCGCGCCGAGCGATCGAGGCCTTCCTACTGGTTGAGCACCTCCAAATCCAAGCTACTCATGTAGAGGAAGATGTGGAATTACCTTGGCTGGGCAAATAACTCCTAGATGACCATATCGAAGTAGGTCCACGCGATGAAGCTCTCTTCCTCTCTCCTACTCTTCTGAAACCCTGCAATGCAAAATGTGGCCTTTTTTGCCACTCCTGGCCCCTTATCACCCTTCCCAGGCCTGCACTCACCTTAGTCTTGCTTCCCTTACTAATATTTAACCCAAATTTTCATTTTTTCCCCTTCTTTTCCCTGTTTCAACATGTTATACAACAACAAAAAACCCTACTATGTGCTCCAATGTTTTGCTTCTATCCTCCCTAAATGCAAGAAAAAATCATAAGGGAAATACCTACACTACTTCATCATGCTTTCCCAAGTCCAAAAACCAAAAACCTACTTGCTAAGGAGATCGAATACCTCTTCAAACTCCCTCGCTTCCTACCTACTTACCTCAAGTATTGGTTCGGGGAAAACCCTACTTTAATGCTCGATTCAAAGTGCGCAAGTGCTCAAGGCTTGAATCCGTTAGTCCCGGCAATGGAACCAAAATGTGGGAGCTCCCGCTCAATCGCCAAGACCCATGGATCGCTTATTACTTCAAGCGTTCCAAGCTGAGCACTAATGGCTACCTCTCACATAGCCGACGCACTACCTATCCATGAGTGTAGTGAGCTTACCTCCATGCCGATCGAGTTACCTCCTCTCCAACGCACTCTGGTAGCTCCATGATCCAAGTGCAAGCTTCAAGCAAGCTCCATCCTCAAGCTCCACGCTCCAAGATCCATTGTTACGAGCAAGAGAAGAAAAGAGAAGAGAAGAAGAGAGGAGAAGATGGAGAGCTTCTCCTCCCCGGTCCTTCACCCTCACACTCTCTCACTCCCTCCCTCAAGCACATCTTTTCAACTTTATATACAAAATCCTAACTCCCTTTTGGGTGGTCATCCCCTTATCCCCTTTTTTACATGGTCGGTCATGGCCTAGGCCCTTTTTCCCATTGTCCTCCTATCCTCCTAGCTTCCTTTCCACCGCATGTCTACATTTACAAATTGCACGGATGAGAGCCCTACACTCTTAAAATAAATCATGGTGTGCCCTATGCTTTTTTACAAAATTATAGACTCGCGCTTTTTCTCGTGCAACTTTTTCCTTGATTTAGGACTTTTCTGCACTTCTTGTGTTTTCAAATTCTTCTTAGCGCACCTTCATCTTTTGTTTCACTTTTGCCTTTGCCTTGTTTTCTGCTTTAGATTTTTCGGCTTTTCCACCTTATTCATTTGAGGGTTAACAGGTGGTAAGTAGCATTGTAAGTGAATAAATCGCGATCCCTAGTAGAAGGACTCCTAATGCAAGATACAATAAAGATACTCGAGATTGGGTTGTAAGGTGAGGTGATGGACATGTGAGAATTTGGAGATCAACATGTCCTCTAGTATGTGGATATTTTGTATGGTATGAAAGCATCTTGGGCCAACTTAGGGATTGAAAAAGGGGGAGAATGTAGGGTGACATTGCACTTCTAGTAAGTCCTTAATAATAACCCCATACTATGGAATGAGGAGGATACTCTTTTCTAGGGGTTTGTGGTATAGTTCGATGAACGAGACATGAATGACAAAAAAGCATGGACCATGTGGTCAAAAAAATGAGTATGTAACATCCTTTAGTAGTGGGGATGACAAAAAAATTGTACTTTAATTTCTTTTTAGTAAGTATCCCGTAAGAATATGTTCTCTAAATGAATAACATAGCTAGATAAAGTATAAATGGGAATCTATGGTGCCATAGAAAGCTCTTATGTTGTCACATTAGAGAAGGAATGGAATCCTTCAAAAGGCTTCCTATTTGAGGCATTGTGACAGAATAGAATTGTGGGGATTGGACCAAGCACTTGCACATGGTCAATAGGTCATTGATTTGTTGAGAGACTAATTAACTGATTAGCTTTCTAAGATAGGATCTAAAGGGTAACTTCAATGATTTCAAGTTTCATGTCATATTGCTCTTCCATTATTAACACATTTAGAAAATGATGGTCTTGAGAGGTAGCTCTATGGATCATAGGGTCATCATGGAGAGGTGAATTGAAGAAGGGATAAGCAATGTTGAGATGACAAGGGATGCATGGGAGATTGAGAGATAAAGGATTTGGTGGGGTAGGGTATAGAGGTTCTTTGGTTAGACTTTGGGGGATGATTAGGCAACAAGAGAAAATAGATGACTTGAGGGAAGTTAGTTTTTTTCTTCCCTTCACTAATGGCAGGACAATTCATCATCATCCAATTTGAAGGGGACTTTATTGCTTCATTATCATACTTCACATCTTAAAGATTGGCCCAATGGTCATAGGAACTCAATATGTGTAGATGAAGAGAGTGTCTTAATGTCTAAGGAATTTACTCATGGTGTAGGGTAGATGGTGATGGAGGCTAGGGAGATGATCTTTAAGAGAAGAGTAGTTCGTGGAAAGAGGTTCCACCTAGATCCTTAGTTTCCTTTGGCATATTAGGGTAGTGGCTTATGTGAAGGTAGTCAAGTGTGTGAAAGTGGACATTGATTTCCTCTTTTGTGGTAGGGACACATACGTGCATGAAGGTGATTCGATTTTGTCCATGGATAGGAAATATCTTATTGTTAAGTTATTTTTGAATATAATGGAGCTAGATGGAGTGGCCCTAATATATTTTTAATATAATAGATCTAGACAAAGTGGCCTAATCATAACTTGTGGGCGACATGTGTAGGATTAAAGGTGTGTAGGCTATATAAAATAATGGCTAGCATACAATTAAGGCTTCTGTATTAAATAGATGTATAGTGACTTTGTTAGAGATGGGGTCAATCAAATCACAAGTCCTGATGGGGTTAATCAAATCAGAAGTCATGATAGCTCTCTATAATAGATCAATTTTTTATATGAGTACTAATGCACAAACTCAAACAATGGCAAGGATAGGACTATAAAGGCAAGAATAATTTGTTGAATGATCATAAATATGTATAGGTTGACAATGGACAAGAAGAGTAAGAACATGAGTGGTGTGACACTAGGAATGAGGTACTTGAGTTTAGTTCACATGATGACAAAGTTGTGGTGATACAAAGAGAATATGGCATGTTGCCACCACTGGTACCATTTTCAAAAAGAGAGTAGGATAGTATGGTGCTTGTGGATATGGCACTGCTTTGCAAATCTTCTCACATTGCCCCTTGAATTATGGTTGATAGAAATGTTTTTGTTCCAATAGTATGAAAATATTTCTAGGCACTTTAGGCTAAGTGGGGATTCACTCCATGCCTAGATCATGGCTCTACCTATGGCTATTTGTTGGGAGTCTTTCATGAGCTCCTTAACTTAACTTGCTTTGAGAAAATAGTTGTTTAGCTCTCATACAGTTCTAAGCATGACTCATCAATACTTTTGTCATCTTATTGCTCATGTTTTTGTGTAAGAAGCACATATTCTTTTTTGTTTTGTGTGTATGTGGCAAGGGTGTCCAATGTTGAGATATCGAGCTCCACTTGTGATATGCCAGGGTGACCATTGTGCATTTATGTCACCGACTTGTCAGTTGCAGATGCGGTTGGTACACCGCCCATGAATAATAGCTAGATAATAGCTATCCTTATCTACTCTAGTTCGTGGCTCAGTTAGTATGCCACCTTAGTTAGTTGAGTTTGGTTTGAGACCCATATATAGGGTTATTCTATTTCTATGTACTTGAGTTCTTTTTGGCTTACACAACTAAGAAGAGGAAAACTGTTTTCAGCCTCCACCTGTGTGTGTATTCCCCCATTGTGCAAGCAAGAAACCTACAGGTGAGACTCCTTCCTTCTCTCCCACATTCTTGACATGGTATCAGAGCCTTGTTCATGGTAAGGAGCTCAAGAAAGCAAACCAAGCTCGCGGTGTTCTGGTAAGAGGACCAGTGTTGCTTTCATTTTTCTGTTTTGGGAGCAAGTCTCTGCAGGTAGCATAGCCGGAAAGTGCAAGAGTGCATTGTCTCAGATTGAGATGCCCTTCGCGGTGTAGCAAGAGGGCAGTATATGCTGCGGGCATAGGCTTTAGCTCTCAGTTGCTCTGTTTTTTTGATTTGAGGCCATTTCGGGGCCTGTTTTGGAGGCGGAAGTTTTCTGCACGCACTCAGGAAAAGGCCCTGTTTTATGCTGTGCGACCACTGTTCTACAGGTCGGTGAAAAGTTATTGTAGAAATTGCATCGTATGCCTGTGCGCAGAGACATTGGGAGTTACAGAATCATCCTTGTTGCCTGTTGATGCAAAATCGTCACTAGGAAGTGACTGTGTGGTCAAATACCACTTTCGTCAGTTTTGCAGATTTGCCCTTGTGAGGCTGAAGCTGTGTTCTTTGCAGTGATAGAATTTTTTACAGTGTTCTGTAATGGCGTCTGATTCTCTTTCACAGATTGTCACTGAAAAGCTTGACAAGAACAACTTCCAAGCATGGAAGTTCAGAATGACGAATTTCCTTATGGGAAAAGGATATTGGGAATTCGTTGCAGGAAATGAAGAAGAACCAGTTCTTCTTGATGTTCCCAATCAACAGCAAATGCATGCATTTAAAGCATGGCATGAGCGAGCCAGGAAAGTTATGTACTGGCTATCTATCAGCATTTCAGACTCTATGATTGTGCATATTCAAGATGCAAGTACGCCAAAGGAGGCATGGGATACTTTGTCAAAAATGTATAGTACAAATACGCAAGCCAGGAAAATGCAGCTCAAGCAAGAGTTGCATAATGTGCAAAGAGAAAGTATGAGCATCAATGACTACCACATGAAGGTGAAGACAATTGCAGATGCACTTGCCTCCATTGGGTCACCAATGGAAGATGATGATTTAGTTTCTGTGACCTTGAATGGTCTAGGAAAGGATTATGCGCAGTTCCGAATATCCATTTCTGTCCATGAAAGATTTCCTGATTTTGAGGAGTTGATTGCTCTTCTAATTTCTGAGGAGCAGAGAAATGGTGGTGCATCTTCTTCAGGAGGAACTTCAAAAGAAGCTGTCTTCTACTCAAATGCTGGAAGAGGTAGAGGCAGAGGTAGAGGAGGCCGATCTGGAGGCCGTGGTAGAAATCAAAATATGCAGCAAACTCAAGAAAACCAATCCTATGGAGGAGGATATGGTAACTCTAGAGGCAGGGGGAGCCAAAGAGGTCGTGGTGGATGGCAAAGAGGCCAAAATGCAAACAGCAATGTTGAATGCTACTACTATGATAAAATGGGTCATATGGCTAAAGACTGCTATAAAAAGCAGAATGACATCATGAATGGAAAACTGCAACAAGGGAATTATGCATCTTCTAGTAGACAGGGTGATGACAGAAATGAGCATTTGTTTATGGTGCAGCACATGAACAATTCTGTGACAAGTGCAGAAGAAAGCAACGATATATGGTATGTTGACTCAGGTGCATCAAACCACATGATAGGTTATGCATAATGGATGGAGGATGCAAGGAAAATGAAAAAACTAGGATTTGTGGAGATTGGTGATGATATTTCACATCCTATTGTGCAGATTGGAAAAATTCCTTTGTCTATGCAGGATGGGAAAAAGAAATACCTGTCTGATGTATTTCATGTCCTGAATATCACCAAGAATCTGGTTTCTGTTGGTCAAATGGCTGAGCAGGGCTTCCAGGTCAATTTAATCCTCATGGATGCTTTGTTGAGGATATGAAAAATAAAGGTCGCTTGATAGCAAAAGGAAAGAAGAAGGGAAGAGTGTTTATGTTGGATGCAGACATGCCTGAATTGAGTGCAGCAATGTTTGCACATGGGACCGGTGTAGTTGCAGATATTGATATCTGGCATAAACGCATTGGTCATGTTAATGTACATCGACTGAAATCAATGCAGGCCCAAAATATTGTTGCAGGATTGCATAAATTCAAGATTGCAGAAATGCATAAGATATGTGAAGCCTGTCATTTTGGAAAACAGGCAAGGAAACCATTTTCTAGACATGTTCAAGAGAGTAAGAAGCCATTGGAATTAATCCACTCTGATGTGTGGACTACTAAAGCTGCATCTCTTGGAGGCTGTCATTATTTTGTCACTTTTATTGATGACTATAGCAGAAAAGCTTGGGTGTATTTTATGAAAAAGAAAAGTGAAGTTTTTGGGCATTTCAAAACTCTTAAAGCTATGGTTGAAAAAGAAATAGGCCTGCAAATAAAATGCCTAAGGTCAGATGGAGGGGGAGAGTACCTCTCAAATGAGTTTGCAAGGTTCCTGCAGGAGCATGGCATAAAGCAGCAATATTCATGCAGTCATACCCCACAACAAAATGGAATTGCAGAAAGGAAAAACATGCATATTGGAGAGATATCTCGTGCCATGCTCAATGAAAAAGATTTGCCAGATTTTTACTAGGCTGAAGCAGTTGCTACAGCTATCTACATAATGAACAGGACTCCCACTGCAGCAATACATGGCATGACTCCAGAGGAGAGGTATACTGGTAGGAAACCAGATATTTCTCATTTGAAAATTTTTGGCTGCATTGCCTATGTTCATGTGCCAGATGAGTTGAGATCCAAGTTGGATCCAAAAGTTGAGAAGTGCCTCTTTATTGGTTACTCTCTACAGCAGAAAGGGTATAGATGGTATAACCCTTCTACTCGTAAGTTTATAGTGAGCAGAGATGTTGTTTTTGATGAGATGAGTAGATGGTATAAACCAGTAAATGTGATTGATGATGTAGATGCACAAAATGGTAATGCTGCACAGAATTCACAGCAGCAGTCACAAAATATTAGTGGACCTGGAGTGTCCTCTAGCAGTGGTTCACATTCTTTGCCATGGATAGGCAGATTGAGATCAGGAGAATCTTCTCAAAGCAATGCAAATAGTGGTATGCAGGTATCATGAAAAGGAAAAGAGAAGGTGGATCAACCCATGTTTGATGTGAATACAGGTCACTCTTATGTGGATGGTGAATCCAGTGGCTCAGAACAGAGCATTGATGATGAGTTGGTATTCCTTCTATTGTTACACCTGGAGTAAGGAAGACCAGGGATGTTTTGAGAGAACCTGGTAGTGAACCTACTTTGCGCAGGTCTACCAGAGCTAGATATCCTGTGGATAGACTGAAATATGATGGATTTACAGCCATTCACTATGCCTATATGGTCAAAGTGATACATGAACCAGAACCCACTTCTTTTGAGCAAGCCATGGGAAAAGAAAAATGGGAGAAAGCCATGGATGAAGAAATGGATGCCTTGGAAGCAAATGCTACATGGGAATTGGTACCTTTATCTAAAGGTAAGAATGCAATTGGCTGTAAGTGGGTTTATAAGGTGAAGCACAATGCAGATGGTTCTGTGAACAGATACAAGGCAAGATTAGTAGTCAAGGGGTATGCACAAACATATGGCATTGATTATGAAGAAACATTTAGTGCGGTTGCAAGGATGGCAACCGTAAGAGCAGTCATTGCTATGGCTGCATCAAAGGGATGGTCTTTACATCAGATGGATGTAAAGAATGCCTTCTTGCATGGTGATTTGCAAGAAGAGGTCTATATGGAGCAGCCACCAGGTTATGTGCATGCTGTTTATCCTGAGTTTGTTTGTAGGTTGAAGAAAGCCTTGTATGGCTTGAAGCAAGCACCTAGAGCATGGTCTGACAAGATAGGATAGTATCTTGTCACTATTGGCTTTCAGATTTCCAAGGCAGATTTCTCACTTTATGTGAGAAAAATAGAGAAAGGTATTATGCTACTTGTCATTTATGTTGATGATTTGATTATGACAGGTGACAGTGATGAAGATGTCCTTCATGTGAAAATGCTATTGAAGCAGAAGTTTGAGATGAAGGATTTGGGAGAGTTGCGTTATTTCTTGGGCATTGAGGTGATTAGATCACCAAGTGGGATACGACTCTTACAAAGGCAGTAAGGATTGGACATGTTGTCCAAATATGGGATGACAGGCTGTAAGCCTATTTCAGTTCCTTTGGAGCAAAATGTGAAGCTGAGCGCAGATGCAGGTGAGCTTCTGGAAGACCCTACTATGTACAGACGCATAGTAGGAAGTTTGATTTATATGACTATTACCAGGCCAGATTTGAGCTATGCTGTTGGATTGGTAAGTCACTTTATGCAGGCTCCAAGGAAACGGCATTTGGATGCGGCTAGACACATACTCAGGTATGTGAAGTCCACATTGCAGTATGGACTACTTTATGAGACTGGGGCTTAGATACAGTTGCATGGATACACTGATACTGATTGGGCTGGTAGTATTTCTGATAGACGATCTACCAGTGGATATGTGTTCTCTTTTGGGAGTGCTGCAGTCACTTGGAGCAGCAAGAAACAGCCTACAGTTGCCTTGTCGAGCACAGAGGCTGAGTACAGGGGTGCAGCAATGGCTGCATGTGAGGTAGCTTGGTTGCATAAGCTACTTTATGATATGCATTAGCCTATAAATGGGCCAGTTGTCATTTATTGTGACAACATGAGCAGTATACACTTGGCAAATAACCCAATCTATCATGCTAGAACAAAGCACATTGAGGTGCATTATCACTATGTGCGGGAGAGGGTTTTACTAGGTCTTATTGATCTAGTTTATGTCAGCACAGAGGATCAGGTAGCTGACATATTTACGAAGGCATTGGGCGCAGAGAAACTGCGCAAGTTCAGAGACCTACTTGGTGTGCAGGAATTGGGATTGAACTGGAGGGGGAGTGTTGAGATATCGAGTTCCACTTGTGATATGCCAGGGTGACCGTTGTGCATTTATGTCACCGACTTGTCAGTTGCAGATGCGGTTGGTACACTGCCCATGAATAATAGCTAGATGATAGCTATCCTTATCTACTCTAGTTCATGGCTCAGTTAGTATGCCACCTTAGTTAGTTGAGTTTGGTTTGAGACCCATATATAGGGTTCTTCTATTTCTATGTACTTGAGTTCTTTTTGGCTTACACAACTAAGAAGAGGAAAACTATTTTCAGCCTCCACTTGTGTGTGTATTCCCCCATTGTGCAAGCAAGAAAGCTACAAGTGAGACTCCTTCCTTCTCTCCCACATTCTTGACATCCAAGGTTACTTTTTTCTTTGATCCCATAGATCGTGCACCCTATTCTATATGATACAACCCTAACTAGTGGTGGCAATTTCATGATGGCAATTGTAAGCATATGTAGGGTGAGGGAGGTGGTTTTGAGGACGGTGGGGATAGGCAAAGATAAGGAATTGTTGGAGAGGGTAAATCAATCATTTGTAAAGACAACATGGTGACTATGTCAACTATGTTTATGTTGATGGATGATAGCGTAGGTAGTGGGACGTGTGGCAGTGACCTTAGTGGAGAGAGTTTACATAGAAGGGAATGGCATTGAGTTGCTTCCTTTTATTGCCTCTCTTGGGGTCCACTACTTCTCCTGTAGATAGGCTTTGATGGCAATGACAAGCTTGATTTTCTTCCACTCTAGTTCTTGGGGTCCACTACTTCTCCTGTAGATAGGCTTTGATAGCAATGACAAGCTTGATTTTCTTCCACTCTAGTTCTTATGTTTATTTCCTTCATGTCTATGATACCTTGAGGGAACCCTCACAAGATCTTCCTTTATGTTCTCCTCTGTTGCCTTTTTTATAGTATGCTCTTTTTCCATATCTATGTTCTTTTGATCTCTTTCTCGACTCCTCTTGAGCTGCCTTTACTCCTCCTCCTTCTTTCACTATGGCTTCTTCATCTTCTTATTATTTCTAATGTTGCTCATTATCAACTTAGTTTAGTCTATCTTGTGGTTATTGTTGTTAATCCTCGCTATTCTCTTGCTACTCCTCCTTGTAGCTTTGTTATTACAATTGGTTTCATTTCTTTAACCTTTTCAAGTTTTTTCATTACTCTTCTAACTAGGCTACAACATGGGATCCAAAATTAATGTTGCAAGAGTTTCTACAGCATCCCATGTCTATGTATATTGTTTGATTAGGTCACCCCTCTACCATTTGATGTAGAGGTAATGTTAAATGTAAGGTTGATGGCTGAATTATGATGGCCAATGCCTTATGCATCATGTTGGATAGAAGTGGGACATTGTACTCCTTAGGGTGGCTTTAGTAGTTCCACAACTAATACATGCACCAACCCTTGACTCTTGAAACATAAACCATGTCCTTTGGGAAATATTTAGGACTTCATTTGGGTGCAATAATGTGCATGGGATTGATTGGAAGTGAAAGTTCAAACTATGCATAGGGGCTAGGTCTTCCAAGTCTCTTCTTTGAGTGGCAACATCTATGCAAAGGTGGAGAAATGGTGCAACTTTCTCCCAACAATATTACATATGTTTTATGTATACCCCTAGGACTAATTTTTTATGGAAGGTTGAGTTAGGTACCAATACCAACATGAGAAAATGTTTGTCTTGTTCAAATGCATAATTAATGATTCAAAAATGGAAAAAAAAAGTGATTCCTATGGCTATAAATGTCATCAACACTAGTGTTTTCATGGCTGGATGACATGACTTATAGCATCACATTCAGCAACACCATATCAACAAGATCTATCAAGTAGTGGCAAGGGAGGCATCCAAATGCATGGTAATTGCACAAAGCATGGTGACAAGCCTTGTGAAGGAATTTGTAACTAAGGAATCAAAGCACACACTTTCCTTAGAGTCAAATAATAATGGTGGAATGCATGAGGTGCATGCTAAAGTAGACACTTGTTAGACTTCAAACCCTAAATAATAGTGCAGCAAGTCCAAGTCTATCATTTCAAAATTGAAGTTCAAAGCCTTTCAAGTTTGATGGATCATATCTTCATAGTCACCCGTAATAATAAGGTTATCCACATATAAGACAATCAATACAAATTCTTCACCATCCCTATAAACATGCAAGTTACCATTTGAGGCACATCTATTGAATTTTGAGCTTGATCTCATGATATCCTTCATAACATCCCAATGTTGCTGGCTAAGTGTTGCCATATAATGAGCCACAACACTCAATGTGAATGCTAGGTTAGGTCTAGTGGCTATTATGGCATACATCAATTTGCCCATTGCATATGCATATGGGATCCTGGCCATCTCGGCCTTCTTGGCCTTCTCATCATTTGATTGGGAAAAATCTTCCTAACTGACCTTCAAATGAGAAAGTAATGAGCACCCAATAGGCTTGTCACCCTACGTATGGAATTGCCCAAGTACTCTATGAATGTACTACTTTTGAGACAAGTAGAGAAGTACTCTATGAATGTACTACTTTTGAGACAAGTAGAGAAGTCCCTTAGAGTGATTGTGCATACTGGATGCTTGGCTCCATAGTGGGCTTCAAAGATAGCATGATCCATTCTCTACCATGGAGCTCTTAGTTTCTACATGAGAACATCTCACAACACGAATGCCTTGTTGGGTCTCCTTTCTAGGTATACCTATATGGATTTGTGGGGAGATACATGTATTACTACCTAAAGCTATTGGAAATGTGTTATACATTGCTAGAATTGCCTCTCCTAATGGAGCACTCAAAGCAGCGAGACATGATGCATCCTTTGGGATCGAAGGAAGAAAATCTTAGAGCTACTAGAGCTTTATGACTAAATAAGTGTCAAGTTCTCTACCTTCCCAAATACCTACTTGATTTTCAAGGAAGGTGGCCACTTCGCCGAAGATTCTCTAAAGAAAATGGAGTTCAACAAAAGTCAAGTATATGCAACTACACCAGCAAGGTCCAATAAGAAGTGGAAAAGAAAGAAAACCTTGCCAGCTCTTCCAAACTCTATATGAGAAGGAGCATGAGGCTAAAAAGGGCAAGACAAGGAGGTCACACCCCCACATAAGGATGATTCAAAGGAGAAGGGTAAAGGATAGTTAACTTAAAAATCAAGCGATGCCTATTGCCAACACAGAGAATAAACCGCTATGTGAAGAAAGGAAAGTCATGGAGGTAAGAAATTCAAAATATCACTTAAAAAATCAGCTCATAAACACCTTATCAAGAGGAATATATGTGCAATGCTTGAAGGTAAGGATGAGAGCTAGATGATGGTGATTATCATTATGAATAAGGAGAAGAGATCAATAGGCCCATTCTAATCACTTGGAATATGAGAGTATTAGGAAGCCCCTCAAAGAAGGAGTTATGATATATTGTAATGTGAAAAAAGAAAGTAGACATTATCATGCTATAAGTTAAGATGGGGAAAGAAAATGCCCAAAAACTAAAGTTTTAGGCTACAATTGGTATGGAGACTACTCTAGACAAGGTAACATAGGCATTACCTTGCTTATCAAGAATACCCTCAAAGAAGAGACTGTGGGCAAGAGGCAATGGAAGTGCATGATGCAAACATCATGATTGATGATGATGAGAAGCTAGTGATCTTTTCTGTGTATGGCTTGAATTGTTTAGATGAAAGAACAATATTTTGGTCAAAATTGAATTGACACAATAGGTGATGAAAACACAATCCTTAAGGATTTGAACGTGACTTGAAGCTAAGAGGTCACAAGAGGAGGCAACATGCTAGTATAATAAAGAGAGAAATAGCAAGATGTGGCAAATAATGAGGAGTAGACAAATGTTTAGTTGTATTCAACAAAGCAATGTAGATCCCCTTTTAATGGCACAAGCACTACATAATCGACATGTGAGAGAGACTTGGAGGGAAGCAAGGTTTGAATTTTTTTATCTTAATCATGGTGTATGGTGGATCATCCCAAAGTAAATATGAAAAGAAGGGGGGAGAGAGGGAGCTCGAGCTCTTGCAAGACACACAACACATAGAGAATGCAGTCAAGATAAGAAGTTGAAAACCCTTGTCTTTCTTCTTCTTCTTTTCCACTATAAGAGTCTATAAGAATAAAAAGAGAGTAAAACATACTTAACGTACAAGTATTCATAGTGAAAACATGCTAAATAGAAATATGAATAGATAGACATCCCATAATTCAAGTAGGTGGACTAACTTATGTCCTAACTGTAAAATATCACTAGAATGATATATTGATGTAAGTACCAATCACGTTAGCAATGTAAATGCAAAAATGGTCATCTACGTACATCAGTATTAGCTCATGTTGAGCTTGACATCTCAACACTTCCCCCCTCAAGCTCAACTCCATGACTTGTAATACAAGGAAGCTTTGAAATTGTTGAAGCTTTTATTCTCCTAGGGCCTTGGTGAAAATATCTACAACCTGTTCCTCTATGCTCACATATATGACATCAATGTCACCTACCAAGACACACTCTTTGATGAAATGATAATGAACCTCAATATATTTTGTGCATGTATGAAACAATGTGTTCCTCACTAATTGTATGCTACTCATGTTGTCACAATAAATAACAACTCTCTTGTCTATCTGTATTCTAAAATCATCAAGTAGCTTTTGCATCCAAGCTATCTCACACGTTGCCATGGTAGCACCCCTGTACTCTATCTTTGTACTTGATAATACAGTAGTGAGTTGTTTCTAATAATTGCTTCAAGTCACAACCCCACTCCCAAAGGAAATATGTAGCCATTGGTCCACAATTTGTTAGATACACTATCTACCTAATCTGCATCGGTATAACCAAATAACCACACCACCAAGTCAGACTTATAAAAGATACCATAATCTAATGTGGCCTTAGGGTACTACAAGGTACGTCACACATGATCCAAATGAGGCTACGATACACCTACATAAATTGACTCTCTAAGCCAACTATGTAGTTACAATCTGACCTAGTGATAGTGGTGAACTTCCCACCATCTTATTATACATTGTGAGATCCTCCAATATCTCACCTACATCAGCACTTAGCTTACCATTTTGATCCAATGGCACTGAGATCGGCTTATAATCATAATCATACCATACTTTGTCAATATATCCAAGATGTACTACCTTTGTGAGAGCCATATCCTTTTAGATGTTCTTATCACCTCAATGCCAAGAAAGTACTTCAGCTCTCCCAAATATTTCATGTCAAATTTTTGCTTGAAAAGACTCTTCACATGCTCCACCTCTTGCACGCTATCACCCCCAACTATCAAATAATCATCCACATACAAGAGAATCACAACAATGCCCCTATCACTCTAATACCCATAAAGTGAGTGATCTGCATTTTCAACATGAAAACCAATAGAGACAATATACTATGCTATCTTGTCATGCCATGCTCTTGGATAATCTGCTTGAGCCAATACATCTGACTTACTGGACTTTTCTTGTCATATATTGAGAGTGGAAAAAGAGAGAATTTTTTATTAATTTTTGTTGTTTTTTAGGTTTGAATGGTTGATTTTTGATGGATTTTGAGTGATGATTGGTTGTTTTGGAAGTGTTTGAGAGTGTTTTGGATTATATTTATTATGTTTTGGAAGCTTGTGATGATTCTTAGTAGAAATATGAGGCTCTGTGATGTTCTGGTAGGTTCTGTTGAGGTTCTGATTGGTTCTAATACCTTTTGTTTAGCTTCTATTTTATTCTGATTTTCTTCTATATGAAGCATGGATTGATGATAGATGAAGGTTAAGGTCTTTTGAAAGCTTATTGAATATTTTTTGATAGTTTGGAAT
Source organism: Lygodium microphyllum (assembly GCF_053477565.2). Lineage (NCBI taxonomy): Eukaryota > Viridiplantae > Streptophyta > Polypodiopsida > Schizaeales > Lygodiaceae > Lygodium > Lygodium microphyllum. Next base: position 8,387 of record NW_028229811.1, on the reverse strand, counting down.
GGTTTTAGTATGAATTATGAGGATCTGTTGTTCTTTGATGACCTTCTGTAACCCTCTGTAGACCTTCTATAGAGCCTCTATCTCTGCTTTGTCTTTGCTCTGTTCCTGTTCTGTTCTATAGATATTCTCTAAGTGTTCTGTATAATGTATGTGTGACTTTGGGAAAGTTTTCTAACTTTTGGAAATGATGAATCTAAGTTCAAAAGAGCTAAAACAAATGGAAGAAGTAGTTGTTGAAGACTGAAGAGAAGATTGAAGTGACAGTGACAGTAGTGAGCTATGCAGAGACACTGTAGTGGCTCTGGTGCCCTTTCATACCTCCCATACCTCTTGGGAGGTGCATCCACGACCTAAGAAGGATTGTTAAGTACCATTCTTGAGTATTGTAGTGAGGAGATGATGTACTATTGATAAAGAGAGAGACACAGAGAGAGAGAGAGAGAGAGAGAGAGAGAGAGAGAGAGAGAGAGAGAGAGAGAGAGAGAGAGAGAGAGAGAGAGAGAGAGAGAGAGAGAGATCAGAGATAGCCAAATCTATCAAAACAATGTATCTTTCTATGAGAGATACAAAGAAAACTATGAAGACAATGAAGATGAATACTATGTGATTGATTTCCATTCAAAAATGTGTATTCTTTTATGTTCCCTATTCTATTGATGGATTCTATGAAGTTGTTGAAGATTATGGTTAATTCTATCAAATCCGTGGGAGATATCTACTATGATGTTGCGTGAAGATTTGATGTTTTCCTTGTTTTGGTCATCAAAGAAACAAAAGCTTGTTGATGTTACAAGATAGATTTTCTTGCAGTAGAATCCCCTTTTCCTTGGTGGCTCTCTTGGGGCTCCATCATAGAGGTTCTCAATTTTATCCCAAGCTGCCAAGCACTCTGTGCTTCCTCAACCACATTTTAATGCACATGTTCAATGAAAGACAAGATGAGGATGAACTTGCATAACTCATCAAGCTCATCCCATTCGTCATCAGTCATAGTTTCAGACTACTCACCATGCATCCTTAGTGGCTTGATCTGAGATTTTTGAACCAATACCTACCAAACTTGGCTCTTCCAATAGGCAAAATCTATACCATCAAGCTTAGTGATGTTGAAGATAGCACTATCAGTGGAAGAAGACGCCATATTATAGTCCAAAATGGTATAGATAGTTCAAAATTGGTTGTTGTTTTTTGTTGTAAATAGCCAAAATACCACCAAAACCAAGGCAAAATGACCACGAGCTGATAGCTAATGATGTTGCCCACCAAGTACCATCAAAAGTACATAAAATCAGGATGATTTACCATGAAAAATCCATGTCATTCCATGCATAATTGCTTGCTATAATAAATTACAGTCAGGTATAATGAGAGCAAACTATAGGAAAAATGAATGCACCAAGTCAACCATTAATTATCAAAGCATAACTAGCATCAAGCGGGCATAAATCAGCATGTGACAGTCATACAGATATCTGACAAACACCCAAGCATGCCAAATGAATGCATCAGTAAGTCGGCACATCCCCTATGTAATAGGGCAAAGTGTACACAACACTGGCAAGACCTGACACAAAGAGATGTATGCTCAGGGAGTGCAAAGCCCAAATCGGCCCAAGCACATATGTGGGGACCACAACATATCAACCATGCAACATCCAAGTGAAGATCCCAATCTTAAGTATCCGAATGCTCAAGTAGCAAAAACTATCTGCTCAATGTCTGTCAAGCATATCAAGATGCTCCCACTAGCACAAAAACCATCAATATCAAGCAAAGAAGCTCAACAAGGGCATATGATAGCACCAGTGCCAGAAGATCCAAGATCAAGCATAAATAAGACCTCATGAGCATATAGGCCGTATAGCATCCGTACATAGCATCCATAGACATCAAGTACATCCAAACTGTAACTTTGGCAAGCACAAATATTGACAATCGTAAGACATCTTCATAATTGCATCATTTGGTTTCTACCATTCATCTAGCAGATATTATCCCTGGTAACACTTGCAAATACACCCTTTCCTCGCTTCTATGAATGCTAGATTTCCCATTTTCATTCCTTGGATTCAAATCCTTAGTGAGTGATTCAAGCGCATAACCCATCTCCAGCACACAGGTCCACTGGTATTTCTGGTCCTCCTATTGTGTTTCAGCTACTTTTATAGTTAACTCTCTGTACTACTCAATTGAATGGTCAAAACAAAGTTGATCCTGCCTGGCTTGTTTTGAGGAAGCTATTAGTCATGTGCATTAGGAGAAAGCCATGGATGAAGAAATGGCTACATTGGATCTAAATTAGACTTGGGATTTGGTATCATTACCTAAGGGAAAGAAAGATATAGGTTACAAGTGGCTTTACAATGTAAAATATAATGCAAATGGAAGTGTAAGTAGCTATAAAGTAAGACTAGTTGCCAAAGGTTATGCATAGAATTATAAAATTGATTATAAGGAGACATTGCTCCAACGACAAAGATAACAACTATAAGAGCTGCCATTAAAATGGTTGTAGCAAAAGGTTGGGTCTGGCATTAAGCCAGTTACATGTTATTCTCAAGAACTTGACTTCGCAGTGTTGAGATATCGAGCTCCACTCGTGATATGCTAGGGTGACCGTTGTGGATTTATGTCACCGACGTGTTAGTTGCAGATGCGGTTGGTACACCGCCCATGAATAATAGCTACATGATAGCTATCCTTATCTACTCTAGTTCGTGGCTCAGTTAGTATGCCACCTTAGTTAGTTGAGTTTGGTTTGAGACCCATATATAGGGTTCTCCTATTTCTTTGTACTAGAGTTTTTTTTTGGCTTACACAACTAAGAAGAGGAAAACCTGTTTTCAGCCTCCATCTCTGTGTGTATTCCCCCATTGTGCAAGCAAGAAAGCTACAAGTGAGACTCCTTCCTTCTCTCCCACAATCTTGACATGGTATCAGAGCCTTGTTCGTGGTAAGGAGTTCAAGAAAGCAAGCCAAGCTCGCGGTGTTCTGGTAAGAGGAGCATTGTTGCTTTCATTTTCTGTTTTGGGAGCAGATCTCTGCAGGTAGCACAGCTGAAAATTGCAAGAGTGCATTGTCTCAGGTTGAGATGCCCTTCGCGGTGAAGCAAGAGGGCAGTATATGCTGCAGGTGATGGCTTTAGCCCTCGGCGACCCTGTTTTTTTGATTTGAGGCCATTTCGGAGCCTGTTTTGGAGGCGGAAGTTTTCTGCACGCACTCGGGAAAAAGCCCTGTTTTATGCTGTGCGACCACTGTTCTACAGGTCGGTGAAAAGTTACCACAGAAATTGCATCGTATGCTCGTGTGCAGAGACATTGGGAGTTACAGAATCATCCTTGGTTCCTGTATATGCAAAATCGTCACTAGGAAGTGACTGTGTGGTCAAATACCACTTTCGCCAGTTTTGCTGATTTGCCCTTGTGAGGCTGAAGCTGTGTTCTTTGCAGTGACAGAATTTTTTTGCAGTGTTCTGTAATGGCGTCTGACTCTCTTTCACAGATTGTCACTGAAAAGCTTGACAAGAACAACTTCCAAGCATGGAAGTTTAGAATGACAAATTTCCTTATGGGAAAAGGATATTGGGAATTTGTTGCAGGAAATGAAGAAGAACCAGTTCTTCCTGATGTTCCCAATCAACAGCAAATGCAGGCATTTAAAGCATGGCATGAGAGAGCCAGGAAAGTTATGTACTGGCTGTCTATCAGCATTTCAGACTCTATGATTGTGCATATTCAAGATGCAAGTACGCCAAAGGAGGCATGGGATACTTTGTCAAAAATGTATAGCACAAATACGCAAGCCAGGAAAATGCAGCTCAAGCAAGAGTTGCATAATGTGCAAAGAGAAAGTATGAGCATCAATGACTACCACATGAAGGTGAAGAAGATTGCAGATGCACTTGCTTCCATAGGGTCTCCAGTGGAAGATGATGATTTAGTTTCTGTGACCTTGAATGGTCTAGGAAAGGATTATGCGCAGTTTCGGACATCCATTTCAGTTCGTGAAAGATTTCCTGATTTTGAGGAGTTGATTGATCTTCTAATTTCTGAGGAGCAGAGAAATGGTGGTGCATCTTCTTCAGGAGGAACTTCAAAAGAAGCTGTCTTCTACTCAAATACTGGAAGAGGTAGAGGCAGAGGTAGAGGAGGCCGATTTGGAGGCCGTGGTAGAAATCAGAATATGCAGCAAACTCAAGAAAACCAGTCCTATGGAGAAGGACGTGGTAACTCTAGAGGCAGGGGGAGCCAAAGATGTCGTGGTGGATGGCAGAGAGGCCAAAATGCAAACAGTAATGTTGAATGCTACTACTGTGGTAAAATGGGTCATATGGCTAAAGATTGCTATAAAAAGCAGAATGACATCATGAATGGAAAACTGCAACAAGGGAATTATGCATCTTCTAGTAGACAGGGTGATGACAGAAATGAGCATTTGTTTATGGTGCAGCACATGAACAATTCTGTGACAAGTGCAGAAGAAAGCAATGATGTATGGTATATTGACTCAGGTGCATCAAACCACATGACAGGTCATGCAGAATGGATGGAGGATGCAAGGAAAATGGAAAAACCAGGATTTGTGGAGACTGGTGATGATACTGCACATCCTATTGTGTAGATTGGAAAAATTCATTTGTCTATGCAGGATGGGAAAAAGAGATACCTATCCGATGTATTTCATGTCCCGAATATCACCAAGAATCTGGTTTCTGTTGGTCAAATGGTTGAGCAGGGCTTGCAGGTCAGATTTAATCCTCATGGATGCTTTGTTGAGGATATGAAAAATAAAGGTCGCTTGATAGCAAAAGGAAAGAAGAAGGGCAGAATGTTTACGTTGGATGCAGACATGTCTGAATTGAGTGCAGCAATGTTTGCACATGGGACCGGTGTAGTTGCAGATATTGATATCTGGAATAAACGCATTGGTCATGTTAATGTGCAGCGACTTAAATCAATGCAGGCCCAAAATATTGTTGCAGGATTGCCTAAATTCAAGGTTGCAGAAATGCATAAGGTATGTGAAGCCTGTCAGTTTGGAAAACAGGCAATGAAACCATTTCCTAGACATGTTCAAGAAAGTAAGAAGCCATTGGAATTAATCCACTCTGATGTGTGGACTACTAAAGCTGCATCTCTTGGAGACTGTCATTATTTTGTCACTTTTATTGATGACTATAGCAGAAAAGTTTGGGTGTATTTTATGAAAAAGAAAAGTGAAGTTTTTGGGCATTTCAAAACTCTTAAAGCTATGGTTGAAAAAGGAACAAGCCTGTAGATAAAATGCCTAAGGTCAGATGGAGGGGGAGAGTACCTCTCAAATGAGTTTGCAAGGTTCCTGCAGAAGCATGGCATAAAGCAGCAATATTCATGCAGTCATACCCCACAACAAAATGGAATTGCAGAAAGGAAAAACAGGCATATTGGAGAGGTATCTCGCGCCATGCTCAACGAAAAACACTTGCCAGATTTTTACTGAGCTGAAGCAATTGCTATAGCAGTCTATATAATGAACATGACTCCCACTGCAGCAGTACGTGGGATGAATCCAGAGGAGAGGTATACTGGTAGGAAACAAGATATTTCTCATTTGAAAATTTTTGGCTGCATTGCCTATGTACATGTGCCAGATGAGTTGAGATCCAAGTTGGATCCAAAAGCTGAAAAGTGCATCTTTATTGGTTACTCTCTGCAGCAAAAAGGGTATAGATGGTATAACCCTTCTACTCGTAAGTTTACAGTGAGCAGAGATGTTGTTTTTGATGAGATGAGTAGCTGGTATAAACCAGTAAATGTGATTGATGATGTAGATGCACAAAATGGTAATGCTGCATAGAATTCACAGCAGCAGTCACAAAATATTAGTGGACCTGGAGCGTCCTCTAGCAGTGGTTCACATTCTTTGCCATGGACAAGCAGATTGAGATCAGGAGAATCTTCTCAAAGCAATGCAGATAGTGGTATGCAGGTATCACGAAAAGGAAAAGAGAAGGTTGATCAGCCCATGTTTGATGTGAATGCAGGTCACTCTTATGTGGATGGTGAATCCAGTGGCTCAGAACAGAGCATTGATGATGAGTTGGGTATTCCTTCTATTGTTACACTTGGAGTAAGGAAGACCAGGATGTTTTGAGAGCACCTGGGAGTGAACCTATTTTGCGCAGGTCTACGAGAGCTAGGTATCCTGTGGATAGGCTGAAATATAATGGATTTACAGCCATTCACTATGCACATATGGTCAAAGTGATACAGGAACCAGAACCCACTTCTTTTGAGCAAGCCATGGGAAAAGAAAAATGGGAGAAAGCCATGGATGAAGAAATGGATGCCTTGGAAGCAAATGCTACATGGGAATTGGTACCTTTGCCTAAAGGTAAGAATGCAATTGGCTATAAGTGGGTTTATAAGGTGAAGCACAATGTAGATGGTTCTGTGAACAGATACAAGGCAAGATTAGTAGTCAAGGGGTATGCACAAACATATGGCATTGACTATGAAGAAACATTCAGTCCGGTTGCAAGGATGGCAACCGTAAGAGCAGTCATTGCTATGGCTGCATCAAAGGGATGGTCTTTACATCAGATGGATGTAAAGAATGCCTTCTTGCATGGTGATTTGCAAGAAGAGGTCTATATGGAGTAGCCACCAGGTTATGTGCATGCTGTTTATCCTGATTTTGTTTGTAGGTTGAAGAAAGCCTTGTATGGCTTGAAGCAAGCACCTAAAGCATGTTCTGACAAGATAGGACAGTATCTTGTCACTATTGGCTTTCAGATTTCCAAGGCAGATTTCTCACTTTATGTGAGAAAAACAGAGAAAGGTATTATGCTACTTGTCATTTATGTTGATGATTTGATTAGGACAGGTGACAGTGATGAAGATATCCTTCATGTGAAAATGCTATTGAAGCAGAAGTTTGAGATGAAGGATTTGGGAGAGCTGCGTTATTTCTTGGGCATTGAGGTGATTAGATCACCAAGTGGGATACAGCTCTTGCAGAGGCAGTATGGATTGGACATATTGTCCAAATATGGGATGACAGGCTGTAAGCCTATTTCAGTTCCTTTGGAGCAGAATGTGAAGCTGAGCGCAGATGCAGGTGAGCTTCTGGAGACCCTACTATGTACAGACGCATAGTAGGAAGTTTGATTTATATGACTATTACCAGGCCAGATTTGAGCTATGCTGTTGGATTGATAAGTCACTTTATGCAGGCTCCAAGGAAACCGCATTTGGATGCGGCTAGACGCATACTCAGGTATGTGAAGTCCACATTGCAGTATGGATTATTTTATGAGACTGGGGTTCAGATACAGTTGCATGGATACACTGATGCTGACTGGGCTGGTAGCATTTCTGATAGACGATCTACCAGTGGATATGTGTTCTCTTTTGGGAGTGCTGCAGTCACTTGGAGCAGCAAGAAACAGGCTACAGTTGCCTTATCCAGCACAGAGTCTGAGTACAACGGCGCAGCAATGGCTGCATGTGAGGTAGCTTGGTTGCATAAGCTACTTTATGATATGCATCAGCCTACAGATGGGCCAGTTGTCATTTATTGTGACAACATGAGTAGTATACACTTGGCAAATAACCCAGTCTATCATGCTAGAACAAAGCACATTGAGGTGCATTATCACTATGTGCAGGAGAGGGTTTTACTAGGTCTTATTGATCTAGTTTATGTCAGCACAGAGGATCAGGTAGCTGACATATTCACGAAGGCATTGGGCGCAAAGAAGCTGCGCAAGTTCAGAGACCTGCTTGGTGTGCAGGAATTGGGATTGAGCTCGAGGGGGAGTGTTGAGATATCGAGCTCGACTCGTGATATGCCAGGGTGACCGTTGTGAATTTATGTCACCGACGTGTTTGCAGATGCGGTTGGTATACTGCCCATGAATAATAGCTACATGACAACTATCCTTATCTACTCTAGTTCGAGGGTCAGTTAGTATGCCACCTTAGTTAGTTGAGTTTGGTTTGAGACCCATATATAGGGTTCTTCTATTTCTTTGTACTAGAGTTTTGTTTTGGCTTACACAACTAAGAAGAGGAAAACTGTTTTCAGCCTCCACCTCTGTGTGTATTCCCCCATTGTGCAAGAGCGAGGCTCAAGTGAGATTCCTTCCTTCTCTCCCACAATCTTGACACGCAGAATGGATGGAGGATGCAAGGAAAATGGAAAAACCAGGATTTGTGGAGACTGGTGATGATACTGCACATCCTATTGTGTAGATTGGAAAAATTCATTTGTCTATGCAGGATGGAAAAAGAGATACCTATCCGATGTATTTCATGTCCCGAATATCACCAGAATCTGGTTTCTGTTGGTCAAATGGTTGAGCAGGGCTTGCAGGTCAGATTTAATCCTCATGGATGCTTTGTTGA
>NW_028229810.1:0-68133 GCF_053477565.2 Lygodium microphyllum | reverse complement strand
TCTGCAAGTACATCATCACCTGTATCAAGACGCTTGATGTCTGCAAGTACATCATCAGACACTACCATCTTAATGTATGCAATGGCCTTCTTGTTAAGTCTAGCCCAATCCACATCTGTCATAGCTACAGGCTTAGTCTCCAAGAGAGTATCTTCACAATCCTTGAGAAACAAAATGCCTTGCATCCTATCTTTCCACAAGTCAAGCCAGTGCCATCAAACCTCTTGATTTCAAAGAGAGATTTAGTGTCACTGCTGCTAGAAGCATTTGCAGCCATTTTTCAGCAATACACTAGAAATTCAATGCTGCAATTTATGACAACAAAAATGAGCTGAATATTCAGCTGATTTCAGCCCAAATTTTCAGCAAATAATAGCAAGATTCAGTCCAAGTATATGTACAGCAGTAGAACGAATGACTTTCAACAATATGACTGCAATTTCAGCATACATTAAATGCATACATCGCTGCCAGGTAACTCCCACTTCAGTAATATCACCAAAAATACATCTGCAACAATCCCAAATCTGCAAATGATCACTAAGACTGCTGCAACATGAATACTCAGCAATACATCAACTCAATGGGAGCTGCCCAACATGTGTACTGCATACATATGTGCTCATATCAACTTCTGATACACAAAACACCAAGAAATCTCTGCAATTTCTCCAAAACCGCACAGGCGGGAGATAAAAAATGCTCAACTCACTCTGCTTATGGCAACAAGATTGCTTCAACAATATTCCCAAAGTGCATTTCACGCATCAACTTTGCCAAAATCCATAGATTTCAGCAAAAGCCCCAAAATTTCAATATCACATCTGCCCCAATTACATTAATGCATGTTCCCGAGAGCATTAAACCGGAAAATTTAGTAAAATTTTACAAAAACTTGCAAAAGCCACAAAATTTCCAGGTCCAAGTGTGCAAAATGTCAGCCAATTTGACTCTGCTGAACAAAATTTCACCAATACAGCAAAAGCCCCAAATTTTATAGGTCCAATGTTGAGAGATTTTCCTCAAAGGAGTAAAATTCTATCTAATTTGGCAAAATCCCCAAATTAATTGAAGTCACCACCGCACGCAATGTCTACAATTTCTAACTTAAAAATCACTGACGGGCATAAACAAGGTCTAATCTCGGAAAAGCCCCGAATTTCGGGCTCGATTTTGCACAGAATTTACAATTGTGATTTCAGGCGTGAATCCCTGGTAAGAAGAAGGGGTAATTTTGAAATTGAAGGAATTTTGTTTTACTCCTTACGTAATGACAAGAAGGGAAGGTCCGTTGACCTCACGTGACTGACGTGATGCCAGTTGTTGATTCCCCGCTTGGTCACGTGACTGAAGTGATGCCTGTCGCTGGTTCCCCGCTTGGTCGTCGCCTGCCCATCGCCACGCTAGTCCCCCCCGCTTGATCCGTCATGTTGCAACCGTCGCCTACACACGAACGACTGGTCAATTGTTGGTCGCGACCTATCTTCTGCGTGTCACCTGGATTGGGGGCACAATTGTCCTCTTGTCGACCTGCTGGTTCCCAACTCGTCACGTCTTCTGCCTACTCTCAGCCGGCAATCTGATCTCGATAAGCATGCACAACCTGTGCTCTAATACCAATTTGTTGCACTTGAGTGCTGACCAAAATGTGAGCTCGGAGTGAGTAGAGATAGAACAGAGATCGAGTAGAGAGCTTAGAGAATCGTGTTAGAGTGTACCAGTGTGTTGCCCGGTACGCAAAGAATAAAAATGTATTTATATGTTAGGGTACAAGTAAAGGGTGTGTCCACACCCGTAGGTTTATACACACGGGAGTTTACACTCGAAGGGGCTTTACACCCAACACCTTGACCCATGAGAACTCCCTCCGCGATAAAGCGCTGTGCATTGAAGCCAATCCCAAAGCTTGGCCCCAGATGGGGAGTGTCCTACAACCTAACCAAAGATCCTTGTTTCTTTTAGCTCCAACTCTGTGGCACGAACGGCTAAGAGCTATTCCTCAGTGAGAACGATACGCAAGGTGTTTCACTGGGGGGCACTCACAGAATGCATCCGCATCTGACCAGAGGTTTCCATTGCACGTCCCTATACTGAGAACCTACCAATCACATTGTTGTGCTACCGGAGGGAGAGAGTCGATGGCCAAAAGGGGGAGATGCTATTTTCTAGCGGTGGGGGGAGGTGCTAGACACCACGGATAGCCGGCTCACGACGGGCACAACGCAGGTGGTGGGTTTGCCAGACGGGGCCACAGGGCAGAGGAAGCAAGGGTAGCTCAGGGGAGAAGTAGGGCGGGTGAGGGGAGCTAGCGTAGGACCTTGCCTGGCAGGGGGGGGGCGCGGGGGTTTCTCTCTCTCTCTCTCTCTCTCTCTCTCTCTCTCTCTCTCTCTCTCTCCGTAATGGATGTTATATTTATAAAGTACTAAACAACAAAAGAGTTACAAAAGTCATGGCAAAGACGCAGAGGAAATTGCCATATGCCAGGGAAGTAAGTCCTCCCGAGGGAGTAAGTCCGAGTGCCGAATGAGATCTATCTGCCAATGCAAGAGGCCTTTAAGCCTCGCAATATGTCCCCGAACATTAGAGGCTGAATCAAAAAGAAAAGCATTTCGAATGGTCCAATTGTGCCAGCAGCCCCAATATCTAAGAAAGTGAAACAAGATCTTCATATGCGACTGTGCCGGTATGGGGTATTTGGGCCGTACAAAAACCCAATCAAAAGAACTTAGCGAGAAACCAACCACCGCTCGCCAAACCGCTGAAAAGAGTAACTTGATTTTCTTAGCCAGAGGGCAAGAAATAAATCGATGACGGGCCGATTCCACACTAGTGGTGCAAAAGAAACAATTGCCGTTGGAGATTGGACGCTTGGAAAGGGCTGAAGCAAGAGGAAGACCACCAATCATCACTCCAAAGAAAGACCTTGCATTTGAAAGGTGTCTTCTTCAACAAGCCCCCCATCACAGTTTTCTTCCACCATGACTGAGATTTACGCAATCCCCATACAGTATTAACTTTAGTAACCAGCAATTGATGATCTTTAAACAGAAGATGATACACTTGGTTAGTAGAGGCCTTTTCCAAATTCAACCGGCCCGCAAGGTCCCGATCCTGCCAGGGATGATCCGAAGCAAGGGCAGGAAAGGGTTGTCTGCTCTGGAGCACCATCAAAAGCTGTCCCCATAAATCACAGTATCCATGAGGAATCCTGAAAAGCCTCTTGGCTGTACGAAACGATATCAACACATTGCGACTAGCAAGGGTGGCATCTGCAACTAAAGTCAAGCCCAAACGTGCCATGTGGTTCAATTTTGGTCTGAGCTCATGTTTGCCTTCCCAAGAAAGTAATTGCGAGGCTACCAACAATTCCAGTTGAAAAGAGTTAGTATCTAAGCGATCCTCCGCTAGATGCCACCGAGCCTTCTGGAGTCAATTTTCAGGAGCATACCAAATGAGCAAGTAGGGATGAAAAAGGACTAGAAAACCGAGAGTCTGTATTAAGAACATGTCACCAGGAGCTCCGAATTTGGGAATTACCATGCATTTTTTACAAGCCCGTGATCCTCAAGAAAATAACGGGCTATAAAGACCCACGGGTGATGATCCAAGCACATGGCACGAAAAAGAGACCAACAGAGTGCCAACATATGAGTTTCAACATCCAAAATTGCCCCACCACCCATACATTTGGGGGTACATGCATGCAACCAAGAAATCCATAAAAGGCCTACATGTAAGGAGTCCTTTCATAACATGAAACGAATGTACTGAGTAAGAGCATTCAATGTAGTAGTAGTCCAAGGCAGCAATGGCAAGAAATATGTAAGCATTGGCAACATGATTGTCTGAATCACTTTGAGGCGAACATGGAAGGGCCAAGCCTGTGATTTCCAATACAGAAACTTAGCTGCCAGTTTCTGTGAAATCCACTCTAGTAGTTGCTTTGGCCGAACATCAACACCCAAAGGGTACCCAAGATGCCTGACAATGGAACCACGAGAAACAACCATTCCCTGCCAGTCCAATGACTGTAAATCTGACTCCGTGCAGTTGAGAATGGCTGATTTCAAAGCATTGATATGAAGACCAGAAGCATGACCAAAGAGAGTCCAAACATCTAATGCTTTGCGAAGATTATCCTTGTCCGCACACAAGCTGTCATCAGCCAAGGATTGACTAATGAAGTGCTGTCCAAAAGGAAGAGACAATCCAGCCAACTGAGTAGAAGCTGCCATATGAGATAACATCGAAAGAACCGGATGAGTCGCAAGGGCAAAGAAGAGAGGACTCAAAGGGCAACCCAATCTCACAGACCGTGCAAGGACAAATGGCTCGGTAACACTATCATTTAGCATAACTCATGAAGAAGCCGCATCACTTATGGTGTAGATCAAACGAGACATCCGATTACCAAAGCCCATAGTAGACATAAGTTCTGCAATGAAAGACCAGTCTAAATAATCAAAAGCCTTTTCCAGGTCCAATTGAATCAATACCACCTCGTGATTAGAGTGCCTTGCATAGTCAATAGCCATTTGTACATTTAAGATATTATGCAGAATATTTCAGCCCTTAATGAAACCATATTGAAGAGGATGCACAATGGCAGGAAGATGCTTATGGAGTCGATTCGCCATCACTCTGGAAAAGATTTTATACATCAAACCCATCAAAGAAATTGGTCGCCAATGTTTCAACATGAACAGCGAATGAACTTTTGGAAGCAGTTTGATAAGACCTTTCCATGAGGAAGGCATGAACCCTGTTTCCCAAAACTGTTGAAACATAGCCGTCAATGATTTCACTAGTTAGGTAGCAAAAACCTCAAAGAATTAATTGGTGAGACCATCCCAACCGGGACTTTTATCCTTAGGCAAGTGTAACAAAACATCCATAACCTCCGCCTCACAAATATCTGTCTCCAAAGTAGTTTGCATGTCATGTGGAACCTGATTGCGGACCAAATCATAGAAAACTGAAAGTGCATGAGTAACTTGGTCAGAAGGTGAAGGAGCAGAACCAAGAAGGTCTAGAAAATAATTCCTGCACATATTCACAATAATTTGAGGATCAATGACCATTTGACCTTCTGGATCCTAGAGTCTAGTCATATTTTCTCGAGCAGGAGATGCATGTAGAGCTCGAAAGAACTTATGAGTCTGACAAGCCCCATCTTGCAAATTCTCAGTCAAATTTTGCAATTTGGCCTGCTGATAAGATTTCAACTGAAACTCTTTAATAAGATCAGCCAAACGCATAGCCAATGGCAGCAGAAATACATCATCTAGAGTCTCCACCAGTAGAGAACGAACCAAAGCCAGTAATTCCTCCGCTGCTTGTCGACGCCGCCGACAAAGAGAGGCATGATGAATCCCATACTACCGAACAACCCGCTGCACATTAGAGAGTAATCGTTCAAAAGAAGCATTGCCCTCAGAGGAGAAGTCCAATAAAAATCTATCAATCAATTGCTGCATATAACCCTAAAAGATTGAATGCTTCAAATAAGACGAGTTGAAACACAAAGGGAGTCTATCCAGAAATTGCTTAAAAGGTGCAATGGGTTGAACAAGCATCTCAAGCTGTAGAGGAAAATGGTCCGATAAGGCATATTGCTGCAACACTTTCATTTCCAGCATCTCAGGAAAAAAAGCATCATCCTGCATGATATACATGCGGTCCAACCACGACCATTTAGTTGTATACTGCACAGAATAAAAAGTAAACCCTGTAGAAGAAAGGTGTAGCTATGACCAAAGATCTTGCTTAAGTACAGCGAGGGCAAATGCATTCCACACATGGCTTTCCAGAGCGTCCATCACTGAATGCTCTGATGTGGACTATGCAAGATCAACACGCATATTAAAATCCCTCATCAAAAAACCCCATCTGCCAACTGACAAGGAGATCTGCAAAGTATTCCAAAGATTCTGGCGGGATAAAGGGTCATTTGGAGCATAGAGCCCAAGTAACCATAAGATCTCTCCTTCAAATAAAACTTCAATCACCACAAAACGACCATGTACATCATTTCTAATAAGAACAGGCTGATATTTCTCATGTACAATCATAAGCACACCAGAATAATGCATGGCATGTGTCCCTGCATAAAACAAGCGAAACCCATGGTAATCCACAATTTTTCCTGCTTTACCGTGACTCTTGTGCTCAACAGCACACAAGACATCCCACTGATTCTCATGCAATAAACTCCACATAGCATGTTGCTTATTGCGAGAACAAATGCCTCGCACATTCCACGTGGCTATTTTCATGTGTATTTAAAAAAGAAAATCAGGAACGAGGCAAAGCTTGCCTCGATTTAATCTTTTCTGCTAGAATGTCAAGGACTCCCTCATCCAAAAAATCAGCTAGCACGGCAAAAGAGTTCTGACGGCCAGATTTAGAGGTAGACGGTGTATCCACTGTCTTGGGGATGGAACAGAGATAACGACGATCCCATGGGGTAATCACGTTACCTCTAGCATCAAAAGCCAACTTAGCAGGTGGGCCCTTCGGACCATCCATATATACTTTCCTAGTGGGTTGATTGCGAGCAGAAGAAACCATAGCATGAGTAGTGTGCTCTGAAGACAACATGTCTTTCCTGCGCATATAAGTACAAAAGGAATCTTGTGAAGCATTAGGCGCAGTATCCGCCATGCCAACATCAAACCTTTTACCTTTTTTGGCACATACATCTACCCAGTCATTGTCATGGGAATCCAAACCGGAAACATGTTGTTTACCTTTATCCAAAACTTTAGGTGGATGGGTCGCAACCGGCGACGAAGCATTAAGCACCATATCTTCCATGGGAGGCAAAACATGCTCAGCATCTGAAGTCGGTTGCTTCGCTGGACATTCGGCCATAAAATGCCCCAATTTTCCACACGAAAAACAATGCCCTGCAAAGTTACCCCATTTCAAACAAAAGTGCAAAGGATGCATGCCAGAGCAATTAAGACGTAACCAAGCAGGCCTTTTCCGAGCAGTGTCCCATAACATACACAAACGGTTACGATTCGTGGCCCTTAGGCTCGGGGGAACCAAAACAGTGCCCACAACGGCCATGACATCCTTTAACAATGGCCAATAGACAGCCAGGCAGTTTTCCACTTCAAACCACACCGCGCATTCGTGTTGAAGCGAGCGCTGAAAATCTACCATCGGGCGCCATGGCATAACATGGACCAAACGGCAATCGAAGAACAATGGCAGTTTAGTCAGCAAATCGGCACGATGCTTCTCGGATTTCAACAGCACCTCATAAAAACCTCGGGGCCCAACAAAAATCTCTTCAACACACTCCCCTTGTAGTAGACTTTGCAGCCACTGGCGAATATAGGAAAGCACTGGGATCCTACCAATGAAGAAGAGTATAACAGCACGTTCATAAAACACTGAGAATGAGCGCAAAACATTTTTAGGATCCACAGTGGCTTCCAGAACATCTTCAGTTTCAGAGTCAGAAAACGCTTCATGATTATGTTGGACATAATCACCAAGCAGAGTGTTGGCAAACTCCAACAAATGCTCCCAGTCAACATCCTGAGAATCCACAGAATCAGAAGCAACCTGAGCATAAGAACGTTCCTGATGATCCATTGTATCTTCCGAAGTATGCTTGGTGCGTTTGCCCGCAGGCTGGAAGTCAGGACCAGGTGGCATCTCCTCTGTGCAAGGATCCTCTGGTTCCTCTATTTCAGAATCCGGACCTAGGGCTGTCACCGTTTGGTCAATAAAGGCCATGTCCAAACCAGCCATGTTGTATCACCACTTTAACAAGAGATCTGAAGCTATTTGCAGGGCCCTCTCTCTCTCTCTCTCTCTCTCTCAACAGAGACAGCACAGCTGCTGTCACGCAGAGATGAAAACGAAAACCTAGAACAGTTCTGCAGCTGATTTCGAAACCCTAAAAACAGGTCTGTACAGGAATTCAAAACCCTAAAACAGCAGCACAGATGAAAATGAAACCCTAAAACCTCTCTCTCTTTTTTATTTCCTAAAAAAAAACTCTCTCTCTCTCTCTTTTTTTTTTCGTAAAAGGTAATTATATTAATTACGAAAAAAATACAAGATTACTGGATTACAAGATACATGATGACACAAAGCCATCATATGAAGAGGTTTTCTCTTTCTCTCTCTCTCTCTTTTTTCTGATTACAAGATACACGAGGGCCCTTGGCCAACGTGTGGGGAAGCCTCGTAGTAATGCACTGAAAAAGTTACACCAATCATGGCAACGACCCAGAGGCAATTGCCATATGCCACGGATGCAAATCCTCTCGAGGGAGCAGGTCGGAGTGTCGGATGATATCCAGCTGCCAATGCAAGAGCCCTTTAAGCCTGGCAATATGTCGGGGTACATTAGAGGCCGAATCAAAGAGAAAAGCATTGCGCGTGGTCCAAATGTGCCAGCATCCCCAATATCTGAAAAAGTGAAATAAGATCTTCTCATGCAACTGTGGCGGTGCGGAATACTTGGGGCGCACAAAAACCCAATCGAAAGGAGTTAGCGAGGATCCCACCACCGCGCGCCAAATGTGCGACAAGAGTGACCAGATATTCTTGGCGAGCGGGCAAGAGAGAAAACGATGTCGGGCCGATTCCGCCGGTGTGGTACAGAAGAAACAATTGCCATTCGAGATGCGACGCTTGGCAAGGGCCGAGGCCAGAGGAAGACCACCAATCATTACCTGCCAAAGAAAAACCTTGCATTTGAAAGGTGTCTTATTTTGCCAGCCCTCCATCAGCGTTTTGTGCCACCATGACAGCGATTTCCGCAGTCCCCAAACAGTGTTAGCTTTCTCTCCCAGCCATTGGTGATCTTGAACAAGAAGATGATACACCTGATTAGTGGAGGCCTTTTCCAGACTCAGGCGGCCTGCAAGATCCCAGTCCTGCCAAGGGCGATCCACCGTCAAGGCAGGAAAGGGTTGCCGACCCTGAAGCTTCGACGAAAGCTGCTCCCACAAATCACGGTATCCACGCGGGATCTTAAAGAGTCGCCGAGCAGTCCGAAATGAGACGAGGACATTGCGAGTAGCAAGGGTAGCATCCGCAACCGACATCACACCTAAACGGGCCATGCGATTAAATCTTGGTCTGAGTTGATGTTTATCTTCCCATGAAAGGAGTCTCGATACTGCCAACAATTCCAGCTGAAAGGAGTTAGTCTGCAAGCGGTCCCCCACTGGGTGCCAGCGGGCCTTTTGGAGCACCACTTTCCAAGAGCCGACCAAGTGCAGTAACAAAGAGGAAGAGGGACTGGAAACACGAGAGTCAGCATTAAGGACATGCCACCAGGAGGCCCGAAGCCGTGTGTTGCCATGGCGGAGCCCGCTGTCCTCAAGAAAATAACGGGCTATGATGGACCAAGGGTGGTGATCCACACACATGGCACGAAAAAGGGACCAACGGAGAGCTAACATATGAGTGTGTGCATCCAAAATCGCTCCGCCACCCATGCGCTTAGGGGTACATGCGTGTGACCAAGAAATCCAGGAAATGCCGGCCTGCAGTGAGTCCTTCTTCCATAGCATGAAACGGATGGGATGAGTGAGGGCCTTCAAAGTAGTAGGAGTCCATGGCAACAATGGCAGGAAATACGTTAGCATTGGAAGCATGATTGTCTGGGCCACTTTGAGGCGGACATGAAATGGCCACGCTTGCGACTTCCAATACATAAACTTTGCTGCCAATTTTTGTGAAATCCACTCCAGCAGGGCTTTTGGCCGTACATCCACCCCCAATGGGTATCCAAGATGCCTGACAATGGAGCCACGGGAAACCACCTGGCCTTGCCAGCCTAAGGACTGCAAATCAGGCTCCGTACAACTGAGAAGGGCTGACTTAAGGGCATTGATGCGAAGCCCAGAGGCCTGACCAAAGAGTGTCCAAACATCTAATGCCCTTCGAATGTTGTCCCTGTCCGCCTGCAAAATCATAAAGGTGTTATCCGCCAAAGATTGGCTAACGAAGTGCTGACCCAACGGAAGAGACAGACCGGCCAGCTGGGCAGAGGCTGCCATGGAGGATAACATTGAAAGGACCGGGTGAGTCGCCAGGGCAAAGAAGAGAGGGCTCAAAGGACAACCCTGTCGGACCGAGCGTGCAAGGACAAATGGCTCTGTAACTCCACCATTAAGCATAACTCTGGAGGAAGCCTCAGCACTGATGGTGTAGATCAATCGGGACATTCGGGTACCAAAGCCCATAGCCGACATGAGGTCTGCAATGAAAGACCAGTCCACATAATCAAATGCCTTTTCCAAGTCCAATTGGATCAATACCACTTCCTGACCGGAGTGCCGCGCATAGTCAATGGCCATTTGCACATTTAAGATATTATGCAGAATGTTGCGGCCCTTAATGAAACCATATTGGAGAGGATGCACAATAGCTGGAAGGTGCTTGTGGAGCCGATTCGCCAGCACTTTGGAGTAGATTTTATACATGGAGCCCATCAAAGAGATTGGTCGCCAGTGTTGCAACTTTGACGGCGAAGGGACCTTTGGAATTAGTTTGATAAGGCCTTCTTTCCATGAGGAGGGCATGACCCCCGTTTCCCACACCTGCTGAAACATGGCCACCAATGGCTTCGCCAACTGCGTGGCCGTGGTCTGAAAGAATTCATTAGTGAGACCATCCCAGCCAGGGCTTTTATCATTCGGCAGGTGCAACAAAACGTCCATAACCTCGTCCTCACAAATATCCGTCTCCAAAGCGGCTTGCATATCAACTGGAACCTGCTGGCGGACCAGATGATAGAAGACCGCACGGGCATGCGTAACCTGGCTAGAAGGCGAGGAAGAGGAACCAAGAAGATCCATAAAATAGTTTCTGCACATAGTGACAATGGTTTGCGGATCCGTGACCATGCAACCTTCCGAATCCTGGAGTCTGGTCATATTTTCGCGGGACGGAGATGCATGCAAGGCGCGAAAGAACTTATGAGACTGGCAGGTGCTATCTTGCATTGTGTCCATCAAGTTGTGCAGCTTGGCCTGTTGATAAGATTTCAACTGAAACACTTGAATAAGATGGGCCAACCGCCTCTCCAGAGACAGCAGAAAATCATCATCAGGGGAATCCAGGAGCAAGGAACGGACCAAGGCCAGTAAGTCTTCTGCTGCATGTCGACGTCGGCGGCAAAGCGAGGCATGATGGATCCCATACTGGCGAGCAACCCGCTGCACATTAGAGAGCAACCGTGCAAATGAAGGCCAGCCCTCAGAGGCGAAGTCCAATAAGAACCTCTCAATCAACTGCTGCATATAGCCCTGGAAAACTGAATGCTTCAGATAAGAGGAGTTGAAACGTAAAGGGAGCCTATCCAGGAATTGCACAAAAGGTGCAATAGAGTGTGCCCGCATCTCAAGCTGGAGGGGGAAATGGTCCGACAACGCATATTGCCGCAAGACCTTCATTTCCAGCATGTCGGGAAGAAAGTCATCGCCCTGCATGATATACATTCTGTCCAGCCGCGACCAGGTAGTTGCATATTGTGCGGAATGAAAAGTAAACCCTGAAAAAGAAGGGTGAAGCCACGACCAAAGATCTTGCTTGAGCACGTGCAAAGCAAAAGAACTCCACACCCGGCTTTCCGGCGTATCCATTACCGAATGCCCTGAAGTGGACTGAGAAGAGTCGACACACATATTGAAATCTCCCATCAAGAATCCCCTTCGGCCGAGTGACATGGAGCCCTGCAAAGTGGACCAAAGATCCCGCCGGGATGCGGGATCATTCGGAGCATAGAGGCCCAACAGCCATAAAATCTCGCCTTCAAATAAGACTTCGATCACCAGAAAGCGGCCCTGCACATCATTTTTAACAAGGACAGGCTGATATTTCTCATGGACAATCATCAGCACGCCCGAATAGTGCGTAGCATGGGTCCCTGCATAAAACAGGCGGAATCCATGACAATCCATCACTTTTCCTGCTTCACCGTGACTTTTGTGCTCAACTGCACACAATACATCCCACTGGTTCTCGTGCAAGACGGTCCACATGGCATGTTGCTTATGGCGAGAGCAAATGCCTCGCACATTCCACGTGGCTATCTTTATGTATCCTCAAAGAAGGAAGTCAGGAACGAGGCACCTGCTGCCTCGATTTCACCTTTTCCGCAAGAGCATCCAGGACACCCTCATCCAGAAAATCAGCCAATACTGCAAAAGAATTCTGACGACCTGCGTTGGAGGTAGAAGGGCAATCCACTGCCTTGGGAGAGGGGCGGGGATAACGCCGATCCCAGGGTGTAATAACATTTCCTTTGGCATCGAACGCCAGCTTGGCAGGTGGGCCTCTGGGGCCGTCGGTATAGGCTCTCCTTGGAGACCGATTGCGGGGGCCCGACGGGGCCCTAGGACGCGGAGCCTGCTGTGAAGTGACCATTTCTTTCCGGCGCGTATACGTGCGCACGGAATCCTGGGAAGCGGGCGGCCCAGGATCCGCCAAGCCTGTATCCAAGTTTTTACCTTTTTGAGGACGTGCCTCAATCCAGTCAGTACGACGGGAATCCACACTTCGGACCTGTTGTTTGCCTTTGTCCATGACATGAGGAGACTGAAGGGCTTCCTGGGGCGTGGCATCAAGCACCATGTCGTCCTTGGGCAGCACAACTTGCGCATCATCCGAAGACGATTGCTTTTCAGGGCATTCGGCCATGAAATGCCCCAATTTACCACATGAAAAGCAGTGGCCCGCAAAGTTGCCCCATTTTAAGAGAAAATACAAAGGATGCATGCCCGAACAATTGAGGCGAAGCCACGCGGGCCTTTTCCTGGCCGTGTCCCATAGCATGCATAAACGGTTGCGGTTCATCGCCCTGAGGCTTGGGGGAACCAACACTGTTCCCACAACTGCCATCGCATCCTTCAACAAGGGCCAATAGACCGCCGGACAGTTTTCCACCTCTACCCACACCGGGCATTCGCGTTGAAGCAGACGCTGGAAGTCGGCCATGGGGCGCCATGGCACAACATGAACCAGGCGGCGATCAAAGAATAGCGGCAACTTGGACAGGAGCTCAGCGCGATGCGTTTCCGATTTCAGCAGGACCTCATAAAACCCGCGAGGTCCAAGGAAAATCTCCTCAACCGACTCCCCTTGCAATAGATGGTGCAGCCACTGGCGAATATGCGAAAGCATTGGGATCCTGCCAGTGAAGAAAAGAATAACTGCACGGTCATAGAACACGGAGAAAGATCGCAAAACTGATTTGGGGTCCACCGTGGCTTCCAGCACATCATCCGTTCCCGCAACAGAAAAAGATTCGGTATTATGCTGGACATAATCGCCAAGCAGAGTATTGGCGAAGTCCAGCAAATGCTCCCAGTCGATTTCCTGCGAATCCACCGGATCAGAGGCCACTTGCGCATAGGAGCGTTCCGGAGGACTCATTGGCTCATCAGGCGTAGGCTTGGAGCGTTTGCCGGCAGGCGGCTGTTCAGAACTCGGCGGCAACTCCTCCGTGCATGGCACCATATCTTCCGGCTCCTCTGCATCGGAATCAGGGCCAAGGGCTGCCACTGTCCGGTCAAGAAAATCCAAATCCAGGCCAGCCATACTGCTGTCTTCACACAGAGGACGAACTCTCTCCTCTCTGACGAAGGTCAGGTTCAGGGTTTTCACAAGAACTGGGCGCCTCTGCACGAAAGGAGGAGCACACGCAGGCGGCGCCTCGAGCCGCAGCAGAGGTGAAGTTGACAGGGCGGCTTCAGATGATTCAGCGAGACAGGCAGGGGCGGATCCGCTGACTCACGGCTGCAGGGGCAGGCTGCCGTGGCTAGGGCGGCAGAAACAGGGCGGCGGGACGGCTCCGTGAGCAGGCGCGACCGTCAACCAGAGGCGGCGATTCCTCTCTCTCTCTCTCTCCGAGGAGGGCGACCCAGAACAGCAGGTCGCACGGCAGTAGGCTCTGAAGGACGGCAGGGTACTTACAGGTTGGCAGGGCGAGATATTGTCGTCAGGGCGAACCCCACGCTGGTCTGAGGGGAGATCTCCCGCAGCGCACAGGTCAGGACGCGCGTCACCAGGTCAGGCCCCAGCCAGTTCCGCCATCGCTCGACGCATCCTCCATCCGTCCATCGCGTTCCACACCTCTCTCTCTCTCTCTCTCTCTCTCTCTCTCTCTCTCTCTCTCTCTCTCTGCCTCTCTCTCTCTCTCTCTCTCTCTCTCTCTCTCTCCCTCTCTCTCTCTCTGTGTGCCAAACAGCCGACTCTGCATACTGCAGGAACAGGCGGCAGGCACCTGAGATGCAAGCTGGTGGCTCACAGGTCGCAGTCCCACAGGGGCGCAGCGTTATGCAGGGCAGGTAGAAAACACTCGGCACAAACAAGCTCTCTCTCTCTCTGAGTTGGGCACACAGCGACAGGCACCCACTGACCTTAGGCAGCAGACTGTGCGCAATGGTACAGGCAAGGGTTTGAGCAGGTCGATGCAGGACAGTCGCGACAGGTCACCATCCCCTCTCTCTCTCTCTCTCTCTCTCTCTCTCTCTCTCTCTCTCTCTCATAAAGAGATCAGTGATTTTTCATTTTCATCTCATAGGTCATTTGGCCTTTTGCTGATGTTAATACAACTTTCTTTCTTTTTCTTCTCGTTAATTCCATACATGCTCTGATTTTTAAAAGGAATTGTTGTTAAAGTACAGCTGATACTCATTTGCAAGCAACTTATATTCTAAAGCTTTACTTATATTCTAGAGAAAGAGGAAAGAAAAATCTAGCTCTATAAAGCAACACCTTTTGCAGAAGGCCATTCTTTGAATATAGAATCTCAAAATTTTGAGACAGTTGCCTTGCAAACATGAAACGTCTATCTCTATGAATTCATGAGATGCAAGGCTATTAGTTTAAATCATACCTCAACAACACAGTTGTAAAATATATCGTAGCCACACACTCCTGACACACCTTCTGTCACTTGTTTGACTACCTCATCTGAAGGAGCCTGCAAAAGCAAGGTCCTTCTGCATCACCCCAAAAAGGAATGGAAAATCTGCATAGAGATTGGCATTAAAAGGAAATGCTCTAACTGTGACACAGAGAATTTAGATATGGATTATGGTTTATTTATTCTATGCAATTTTTTATACATAAGGTCAGAAAAACTCAAATAGCCACTACACGACCAAGTCTGCAGATGTCAAATACAGTCCTTAATAGTCCTTAGAAGCTTACCTCCATATAAAGTGGAAAGTCGATCTGCAATGGACCCAGCTGAAAACATATTCCTCTCCGAAACCTAGTCCTGAACTGAACATGCAACATGCCAGACACCATTCTACAATTAATTAATCCTCTCTTCCCACCACCACCTTCCCCCAGGCCCCACCCAAAAGAAAAGGAAAAAAAAACATAAACATAAGACCTCAGAAAAGAAAAACCAAAACAGAATGTCAGAAGAAGAGTTCCACACTATGAAATGCATCGGTGCAAGCAAGCTTCAAAGTGCACAGTGCCACCAGCAAACATTGAAGTTTCATAAAGTAGATCTATTGCACATGATAACACTCTATTGCGAATTTATGGGCTTTTTCAACATTGTGTCAAGGAGGTCAAGGATGAAACTGAATTTGTCCCCTACAAACTGCAATGGCAAGACTATACAAGTTAATTTAACTCGGGCTCAAGACAGATGCTAGCATTTAAAGACCTTTTGTAATAAGAAGAGAAAGGATCCAGGCAAGGGAGAGGGTGCTGTGCAAGGCTTCCCAAATCTTGGAGCATTGTTCCATCTATGCACTGAGCAGTTGGAAGAGGTAATTGTAGAGTCTGCTATAAACAAAACATAATCAAACATGTGCCAACAGTTCAGTTTTATTTTACTACAAGGCTGACGCATAAACTCTTACAGAACTTGCCAGCATTAGCTGTCTGCAATACATGCCATATTAGAGTAGAAACAGTGCATAGAAACTGCCAAATCTTAGTTGGTTTTCATAAGCGGGCCAACCAAGAAAAGCACATTAAAACTAATGTCATAACACGTGTTTTGTGACTTCTGCTATATTTTATTATAACCAAAAACCGCTACGCCATAATTGAGACAAAGCAAGCAAAGAAGCATTTTTCTGAACCTTGCAAAAATTAATAAGTGGGGCTTATAAACTTGAAGTTTTCTATTCAGCTTTAGGTACAGTTGGATCACAAAAACCCAAACATAAGCAATATAACAAAATTTTCTCACCTTACCCTCAACCCCTATCCCAAAAGCTTCACCAAAAGCAACCATATTGGCCTCATTTGCCTGGATCAAAACGAAACTTCCTTGGGTTGATAAAAGTACATATGTTACATGCAAACTGAATGTACATGTCAATCTCTGATTTGCTGCACAAAACAGTGTTTATTCCTACAACTGGAATGAGTATCATGTTAAATAACTAATGAATGTCTTAAACAATGGAGAGAAGAAGCATCCCATTAATTCATCTAGTGTCTGCTTTATAAAAAAGAAGGTTTACCCCAAAACCTTTACGATAAGAAATTAAGTGATACAGTGGAGTCACACAGGCTTGTGCTCCTGCCACTACGATATCCACATACAGATCTGGGCATGATCCCAACCTTTGTAAAAGATAAGTCATACTTCACTACTTGAACTGCACCAATATATAGTAAGGCTGATTCCTACGCATGGAAAGTTGAAGTTCACATTTATTGCTGGCCCACTGCATCTGTTGTAGACCACAAAAACAAAGAAAGCCTCTTTTTATAGAGGTTTCTTTCTCCATATTTCAGCATTTGATCACATCAAAGGTAATGTGGTCAGATTAATATAGAGTACATACCAAGCTCTGGTTAGTGCATTTGAATGAAACTAACAGCTTCCATTGCATGCTCATTAAATGTAAATCTTCACACTTACAGAGAATGTAGTATAATCTAGACATGAATCTTATTCTGTCAATTTTAGCTGCACTATAAATGAACCTTATGCAACACGCACACTCTATTTTTAATGTCTCCTTCCAAGAATAAAGATCGTACTTCTATGCAAACGTAAACAGAATGTTTCTAAGGGATATGCAAGTCCTTTAGTCTTGAGACCATTAGCTTCGTTGGTATCTGACAAATCTTTGAGAAATGAATCTAGCTCCATTGGTCTAAACTAAGCGCAAAGAAACAAATCCCCAGACCATTAGCTCCACTGTTATCTAAACTATTTGCTGAGAAAAAAACCTAGTGCCCTGCACAGCAGTAGCAATATTAAGAATCACTGTACAGAATCAAGAGAGAGAATTTTAAAGATTCAAATTGTAGCCCAAAGGATGGTAGAGATTCCTTACCTTTTTCCTAGAGATAACCAAACCACTTGCTCCTGTATCAATTATGAAATACCTAAAGAATCAACATAGCAAACAGGTCATGTCCTTCTGTGACAAGAAATTTACCATTCCAAGAACCATTTCTCATTAAGAGATTTATGGTTCTCTTATACTCCATATATAAGAAAATAGCATTTAAGCACAAAAAATGTGAAGCAAGTATTGAAAAAATATATTCACAATACCAAACTAAAAGAAATTCAAGCAATTTTGACCTCCAACAATATGAAATAGATACTAGTTTTTGATTACCCAATGTCACGTCCATCAACCATAGGGCAAACAAGATGCTGACCGCTCCTTGCACGCACCATCTAATACCAAGAAACATGGCAGCCAAGGGTGAAAGAGCTTTATTTTCCTGCTCGAAATATTAAATTCATGTGATTAACTTTTTGGTAAGTACCTAATTCCCTGCATATTCTTTGATGATGCTTGCATTTGATTGAAAAGACTGGTAAGATGAAATGAGTTCACCCAATATACAGGAGTCAACATAAATAAGCCTTTGTAAAAAGTTTGCAAGACACAAAATTCACTGCACAGACCTACAATATACAGGTTCAGCACATTGAACCCATATATAAATAGCACGTTCAGAGCACAATTTCTATGAAGTCCTTAAGATCGATTGATCATGCTTGCATTCAGCTGATAAAAGAAGTCTGCCCAAAATATGGGAGTTAAGATAAATTAGCCTTTGTAAAAAAGTTGCAAGACAAAATTCACAGAACATAGAGGGTTTGATGTGAATAGCACATCCAACCCATATGTGAGTGGCACATAAAGTGCAGAGGTTTTTACAGCATCTGTATAAGGTGGGTGAAAAGTACTAAAAAATAGTAAAGAGAGATGAGGATTTCCAATTCATAATAGCAAATATGGGAATCTTGAGGATTTGAAAATCAAAACTTCACAATAGCAAATATCACAATTGCAAATATTTTGCACATCAGAATAAAAATTGATCATTTCAAATTTTCCCAGACGTTTGCTAAACAGCATTTACCAAAACAGTTAAGAACACAGGCTTAGGTTTAAAAGCTCTAGCCTATCTAGTAAGTATTTTATATATCATATTCATTTCTTTGCACACTATCGACAAACAATGCAGGATCTCTTGTTGAAGCCTATGTTCTGCATACACTTGACAAATCATACAGCTTGAATAAACATTGCAGGGTATATCATTGGACCCAACATCCTGCATACACTTGAATAAATCACTACAGCTCGGTGCACTGAAGGGATTGCAATAGCCAAAACAGACAGCTCCGAGCCAGGCCAAGCATTTTTGTGATCAACCCATAATGTCTTACAATATCACCAGTACCAACAAATGCATCGAGATTCGACATTCTAACCCAAAGGTTTCCCCAATCTTTGTCCTTTACTAATGTTTCTACAGGTTATTGTCTATTAGAGATACAATACAATTTTGACCAACACAAGATTCACATAGAGCTGTTATTAGCCAAGATATACCTTCACAGAAGGGGGGCAAGAGTTATTAAATCGCACACGAGGATAGTTTGCTGTATGCCGTGGTAATACTGATGTACTTGGCTGGGAATACAAGCAGTCTTGAGATAGATCATGCATGCTGCATGTGATGCTGTTCCCAGACACAGAATACAGATGTCTTCCACCAGATGCAGGCCAGTATGCTGTTGACTTGGCAAACATGAAGCTTCCAGGCTGTCAACAATTTACACTCCCTTGGTAAAACTTCACATATCCATGCATAACATGAAAGTTGAAGAAAATAAAAATTAATGAGATTTTGAATACAATGATATATGAACAAACCTTAAGACATTGCCAGTCTGTAAATTCCCATCTTTCAATACCTCCAAAAGCCTTGATTTCAATCCTTACAGGAAGCCAAGTGGTTTCATCAACCAAGACATGGCCTAGCATCTGGACTCAACATGGAAAAGGTACTCAGAACATGTGTCAGTCTCAAATGATGAACAGAAATTACATGAAGTCTGTTGTGAATGCAGGATATGGGTGTGATTAGATCTTCCATTTTTACCTTCTTACCCTTTATACAGACCGACAGCATGAGCTCTTTGTTAGCAGAAGAATTCTCATACTGTAGACTATCTTCTCTTTCGATTATCAGTTTTTGAATCCCCTCATCTGTGAGCCAGTAGCCCGTTCTTATCCAGACAGAAAGAAGGCAAATCTGAAGGGAAATAGCAAGATAAGCAGATCCTTCTAATTATCTTTCTTGATTAACAGAGGAAGATCTTAGGCACTCAAAGCTACAAACCCAACTATTATTTTACAAACAGGCCAAGACAAACTTCGGCATGAGTATTAAAGAAAAATGAAGATGCAATGAAGCATGGGCATGAATGGGATGAAGATCAAAGACATGAATAATGAGAACTTATAGCCTTACTATGTACACACTTCAATAAAATAATCAGCATCTACTTGCAGTCGGGAATATTCTTTAATCTCGTCGACGGCAAGAAAGACACTTAGATGGTGATGAAAAAGAGAGCATGTTGTTGAACAGACCAATATACAGCAGTAGAACATGTATAATGATAGCCATTTCTTCTTGTAAACCCCGTTATTGACTTAACAACAAGAAGCAAAAAGATTGATGATAAAGCTAGAAGCAGCACTCTGGCTTCGCCCATAAGGGACGAAATCAAACACCAAGGGGAAGGAACTCACAACAGATGCAGCAAAATAGAGGTGCTTGTAACATGACACATGCAACAGAAAGACAATTGCAATGGACAAAAGGCAAGGGCAATTGGCAATCCTGTTGCAACAGCAATGGCTTAGAACTTAAAGCAGACACTGCTAAGAAATAGTTAGCCAATATCAAAATGTAAACTTCTTCACAAAACAAACAGTGAAGGGAAACTTTGAGAAACACATAGACATAACTTGATATGGCAAGAGAAACTCTTTGAAAATGGAAGTTTCATAGTTGTCAAGCTAGAAAATTATCATTTCCCTATGTTTTCCACATGTCTTCATCTTGGTAGGAGCTCATTTTAACCCTCAGAGCCAAAGGCCTTGCTTGTAAATATATAATCTACTTGCCACATTGCAATCCACTAAGATTGGCCAAAGACACTGAAAGACAGGACAGGGAATGGGAACAGGGAAACAAGGATGGGATGGGCATGAGATGGCATATTTATCTGTTACTAAAAAGCCATTAGAATATGCATACCTTCATATGTAGTTGCAAAAAGGAGGGCCCTATGTGTATGTACGTGTGTGTGAGTGTGTGTTTTTGGGGGCTGGGGATGTTTGTTGGTTGGGGCAAAGAGATTTAAATATGAATGTGTGTGCACAAGTGTGTCTCATCCCACCTTTTTACTCTTGCAGCTTCTTCCAAGGATCACTTCAGCAACCTTTGTTTGATTGCCTCTCTCAGAGTCTCTCTTCTTGAGTTGGACCACCATATATATTAGCTTTTTACTTCGTTCTTTTGTTGTATTCTCACAAAACATAACACCCACTTTACATTAATGCAATACATCCAACTCATTTTACCAAACAAATGATGGTGAGGAGGGTCATCCAATCTGGGACAAGTCCATCTAAATAGTTTCAAGTGGGGGACATTGATCCAGTATCGTAGGGGCCCTTCCCATTTAAACCCCTTTAACTATGTCAAAATCAGCATGACAAGGGGGGGTCCATTTGGTGACAAGTCACACCATTGTTCTCCTACCACACCAGCATCATGATCTCTATTATTTTCATGCATAGAATTACTCAACTAGGCATAACATCCATCTATTCACTGGAAAACATCTGAATGCGACTTACAAGTTTCTTCCATCCAACCAGTAAACAAAGGAGGTAGATAAAATAAGCTCACGAGCTGTTGCCACAGATCAGCAAGTGCAAATGGCTGAGGCGATTACCAAATATTGGATTGGCCACTCACAAATACCTTGACCAATTTACCCTCAAAGCAAGCAACACAAATCAACATCCTCGCAAACAGCTCCAAAAGAACATCGTTCTTCACTCACTAAGCCTTAGCAATAACTTCTAGTTTCTGGGAACTATTCAAGATAAAAAGTCCGATGGGATCACTCAGTCATATGGTTGAGAACCTCAGCAAAATCTCAGCAATATCCTCAAATCTCTAGGAACTAATTGAGATAAACAATGTCGCGGGATCATAATCCTGTGGTCAAGTGAAACCAGCCTTCCTTTCCATGAAAGGGTGGTAATGACATGATAAAACACTAATCACAGCAAGCATGAACTTCATATATACTGAAATGAAATTGTTATGAAATGAAATTGTTACCAATCAATCTTGGACAATGGACACCTGATTGGCCCCAAAAATTGGCACACCTTGCAGTATTTCTTTCGCTTGAATTGAAATTAATTTGAAGTACACCAAGAATCTCCTTCAATTTCCAATTCCCCTTGCTGCTCAAGATGGAAAGCAAGTCCTAAATTCAATTTGCCCCTTGATTCTACAAGGATTGGCCTCCAACTTGAAATTCAATTATGGAAAGCAGGCCTCTTGGAATCCTTTGGAATTTTTCAAATTCAGCAACTGAATTCCAAGTCCCAAGCCTCAATTTCTGAGCACGCTTCCCAAGGTGGCTGTCAAATCCTAGTGTTACGTATCTGGTAGAAAATCTTTTGACGAAATCTCTGCCGACAGCCCTCATTTCGTAACAGGAAAATGGCTCGAGAGATCCTTTCCTCTCACCACCCAACCTCGCCTAGAAGATTGCTAGCTCCTCCTCCAAATTCGACTGCCAGCTGTCCACTTCAGGTGAGTCCTACTATTCTTAGACTCACTTACTCTCTAGGCTCCCCTTGACCCCATTCGGGTGCCCAAGGCCCCCGGACGGTCATCCCTCACGCCTGTCTCCCATAAGTTAAATTTATTAATGTAACATTTCCTTCCCCTTAAGAATCGGTTTCGTTCTCGAAAAGGATACTTGGAAGGTCCAATTGTAAATTGGAAAACCTTTTCCTTAAAGTACTTACTTGCTCCCATGTTGAGCTTTCTTCTGAACAATCTTTCCATTTGACCAAATATTCTTGATAAATAGTATTCCTTGTTCGTCTGTTACGAACATTTAATATTCTTTCTGGTTCATGTGGATTAGATTGGTCATCTAATAGCTCCTGAATGTTATCATTTAATATTAGATTGTCCAAATCACCCAGCTTCTTCCTTAGCTTACTTACATGAAAAACTGGATGTGTTTTACTACCAGCAGAGTAGTTGAAGCTTGTAAGCCTGTTCTCCCACCCTTTTAAGTATTGTGAAAGGACCACAATACCTGGGTGAAAGCTTTGGACATCGTCCCGTTTTCATGGTTTTAGTTTGTTCAGGCACCTTAAGATAGGCCAATTCTCCTTCTTCAAAGATGTCTCTTTGATGAGAATTTGCATAAGCTCTAGCTCGATTTTGAGCTTTTTTAATATTTTCTTGAGCACATTTTAACATACTATTCATATCCTCCAAAAAGTCCTTGGTTGCCTGAATCTTTTCCTTATGCAGTCCCACTGCATGAGGAGCTCTGGGCAGAACCCCATACATTAGTATAAATGGACTATATTCAGTGGAAGAGTGCTTGGCACTATTATATGCAAACTCTGCTATCGGTAGATACTCTTCCCAATTAGTTTGCCTTTTACTTACATATGCCCTGAGCATATCTTCAAGGATTTGGTTAACCCTTTCAGTTTGCCCATCAGTTTGCGGGTGGTCCACCATACTCATGCTAAGTTTAGTATCCAACTTCCTAAATACAGCACACTAAAATTGACTATCAAATTTTCTATCTCGATCAAAAACTATATTTGCCGGAAGGCCATACAATTGGTATATGTTCTCTACGAACAATCTAGCCAATTCTAGTGTTTTAACATCAATTGAAGTTGGAATAAACCTAGCCATTTTGGTTAACCTATCCACAATCATCCACACAGAGTCGTGCCCCCTCTGTGTTCTAGGTAACGCAACAATAAAGTCCATGGAGATACTCTCCCATTTTCCCGAAGGAATCTCTAATGGGTGGAAAAGTCCTCCCATTTTCAATCTTTCAGCTTTATTAACCTGGCATTTATTACATTTAACCACATAGTCAAGGACGTCTTTATTCATTCCAGGCCAATAGAACTGCCTTTTAATAAGACTATAAGTCTTATTAACTTCTGGATGTCCCGCACTAGGGGTATAATGACACTCAAAGAGTATCTGGCGCCTTATTTCATCATCTTTCGGGACACATACCCTACCCTTGTAGAGTAAACAACCATTATCAATGATAAAATTCTTCCATTTGAATCTCATTTGAGCAACCCCTAATGCTCCATTTCCTTATTGAACATCCTCATATATTCCTTCCTCAGTGGAGGCCCTTCCATTTGGATCCCCATTTTCTATTGCTTCCCATATGTTGGAATATGTCGTATCAACCTCGCATTTTCCTTTCAAAGATTCAAGTAAATCGGAAGTGAACTGAGTAAAACTCAATTCATTTATGATGGGCATTCTGTTGAGTGCATCAGCCACTATATTGTACTTCCCCTTTCTATACCTTATTTCGTAGTCAAACTCTTGAAGGAATTCGGCCCATCTGGCTTTACGCCCTTGTAGATCCGGTTGGTCATTAAGCCACTTAATGCTTTCATGATCCGACAAGATCAAAAGTTTGGCACTGTACAGATAGTGCCTCCATTTCTTCATTGCATGTACTATTGCATACAGCTCCCTCTCATAAACAGAATAATTCCGTTTTGCACGATCTAATTTCTTGCTTTCAAAAGCAACTGGTCAACCTTCTTGTAATAAGACCGCGCCTATCGCCTTATCACTGGCATCGGCTTCAACCACAAATGGTTTATTAGGATCCACAATTAAATGTACTGGAGCTATAGCAATAGCTACCTTAAGTTTTTGAAAACTTTCATTTTGGTCTATTATCCAATTAAAGCTTTTCCCTTTCCCTTTCAGTTGATCTGTCATTGGAACAGCTATTTTGGCATAATCTTGAATGAATCTACAATAAAATCCAGATAAACCTAGGAAGACCTGCAGCTCTTCCAGGTTCCTTGAAGATGGCCATTCAATAATTGCCCTTACTTTTACTGGATCCATCTTGATTCCCTCTTTCGAGATCATATGCCCCAAATATTTGGCCTCTTGTGAAAAGGATTCACATTTAGTTTTCTTCGCATAAAGTAAATGGGTTATTAACTATTAAGTATTCCAAATGTTCTTCTCTTGATTTACTAAAGATCAAGATATCATCCAAGAAGACTACTACAAAGTATCCTAGATAGGGCCGTAACACACTATTCATCAGCTTCATAAAAGTAGCTGGTGCATTAGTGAGGCCAAAAGGCATCACCAAAAAATCATAATGCCCATATCTAGTACGAAATGCTATCTTAGGAACATATTGTGCCTTACTTCTTACTTGGTGATAGCTTGATCTTAAGTCTATCTTTGTGAAGAATTTTGCCCCTTGTAATTGATCAAAAAGATCTTCCATTCTGGGCATAGAAAATTTATTCTTCACTGTTATCTTATTAAGTGCTCTATAATCAACACAAAATCGCATAGAACTATCTTTTTGCTTTACCAATAAAATTGGCGAAGCCCAAGGTGAATTACTGGGTTGTATAAACCCTTTATCAAGATAATGTTTAATTTGTCTTTCAACTTCTTGGTGCTATATTTCACTTAGCTTATAAGGTGGTTTAGAAATAGGGTGTGTATCCCTATCTATGTCAATTGGGTGATTTACATCACCCCTATCTGGTGGAAGGCCACTTGGTAAATCAGAAGGAAACACATCTTTAAATTCATCTAACAAACCACTTAATTTATTACTTACATTCAGCTCATAAACATAAGAAAATTGTTCCTTTATATTACAGAAAGTAAAAGGGTTCTGTACAGGAAGGGACCATAACATATATACCTCACAAGCTTCCTTCTTTATCAGCTTCTGAACTTCAATGAAACACAACAAAGGGTTATCAGATACTTCATGTTCACCTTGAATCACAAAAGTCGTACCATCCCTTTCAAATTCCAATGTATTATGATGATAACTACGTTTTAAGGATGGTTCCAATCACCATAGCCACTCCCTCCCTAAAGCAATATCGGCTCTTTCCATATTCATAATTTGGAAATCAAGTTTATCTTTATATCCTTGGATCTCAATTTCCAAATTGGATACCATTGTATCCCATATTTTATTATCCTGACCTTGCATCATACGAACAACATATTGATGCCCACTCTTTTGTTGGGGAAGTTTCAATTTTTTGACAAGTGCATAATTTATGAAATTGTGGATGGCAAAGTCATCAATCATGACTCTAACCCTCTTTCCAGCTATTAATCCATGCACTCTAACTAAATCATGTGGCCCAAAAGTAGGCTACCACATACAAGTTAACATACAACACCTGTGTTGTATATCCTTGTGCAAGGCCTCTAAAGATTTATACTTTCCATGCCCCTTTAATTCTGGGGTCTGCACTACATGGATTTGTTTTTCTTTTCTCTTGCCCTTGTCCTTATCCTTTCCTTTATCTTCCCCCTTTTTCCTTTGAGGGCAATTCCAGGCAGCATGGTTAGGGGATAGACAATTGAAACACGGCCTTTCTTTTTTTGCCTTATCAAAGTCATCTTGATAACGAGCAACGGCCCACAGGCAACGGCCCAAATAGATTACGGGTCCAACTTTAAATCGTGAACCCAAACTCTCCGTGCGTTGCGTAGCTGGGCGAGAGATGGCCAAGTGATAGTTGATGCGGCTCTGATACCAATGTCACGTATTTGGTAGACTATCTTCTGACGACAACTCTGCCGACAACCCTCATTTCGTAACAGGAAAATGGCTCGAGAGATCCTTTCCTCTCACCATCCAACCTCGCCTAGAAGATTGCTGGCTCCTCCTCCTAATTCGACTGTCAGTCGTCCGCTTCAGGTGAGTCCTACTATTCTTAGACTCACTTACTCTCTAGGCTCCCCTTGACCCCATTCGGGTGTCCAAGGCCCCCGGACGGTCATCCCTCGCGCCTCTCTCTCATAAGCTACATTTATTAATGTAACACCTAGTTTCTATTGTAAATTAGGTTCTTGAAGGAAGCTGTGAATTTGAGCCCAAATGGATTCACCAATAGTGACTGGAGCATCAGAGGCTATAATCTTCAAAGAGAAAGTACATCAACAGCAATCATCAACTTCCCAAGGTCAAGAATATGTAGTTGCCTTCACCAAAATGGTCTCCAATGGTTGGGAAATGGCCCCAAGAGTGCTATTATATTTTGGTAGTGACATGTGAATACAATTAGGACTGCTAGAGAAATTTATTCCCTCTTTAGAATCCCCCCCACCCCCTCCCCTAGGGCCTTGTATATATACATATTCACTTTTAGAGCACACTTAGTCTTGTAAATCTTCTTCATTGATAACTCTCAATACACTTTGAGTTGTGCTCTCTCAAGCTTTTTATTCTCCAAGTTATGTACTTTCATCCCTCCAATCCTAAATCCAACAATTGGTATCAAAGCAAGCTTCAACCTCTTGGGCAAAGTTGTCAACACCCTCCACTTGACTTTGTCTAATTGTGATGAGATTTTACGAGCATTCAAAGGTGGATATAAACTGAGGGGCAAACCCGCAAAGGCTTGGCATCATCAAATTTTTAATTCATGTTCGTTTTAGCCTCTATTTGCACTACTACATAACTACACAATAGTGACAATAGTGCAAATAAGAGTCCTTACAATCTTCATTTATACTCTATTACATAGCACAGCTTGGTTTTGTGCATGTTTTCCTCTATACAGGTAACTTCTGCATCAAGAACAGCCAATGGCCATGGTTGGAAACAATGATGTATTCCATATGTTAGATGTTGTGAAGATAAGCTGGATAGAACGAACTATTCATTCTGGGCTTATATGATGCATCATGTATCGGTCGCAATGGTATCATTATATTGTATCACATCACCCATGATCTAAGAGAGAGTGTTAGCAAATTAATTAGCTCATCAATTATGGATCCACCCTATTCACGACAACTCCTATGGCAGTCTCTATGACAAGACCTCTATACCAATATCCTACACACATTGTCAGAAGTGGGTGCATCGATGGAAGTGTACAAGACTATTGTAATAGACTGCACAACACAAGCGAGGAGAGACAACACAACAATAGAGGAACATTGCAAAGAGAACTATTAGCTTTATTTATCCTCATGTGTAAACACACATTTATTGTGTGTAAAAGTATGTGTTTAGATTGGAATACCTTTTGCACCACTTAGGATTAAATAAAGGTCAAAAGGTTACCTAACAGCTTTCCCAATAAATTCAAAACCTATCATTTATACTTTCAAGCCACATCTCTCACTTGCTAAACCACCTTTCTCTACATATTTACATTCTATCACTTGTACTTTCAAGCCACATTTCTCACTTAATATTATCAATCTATCTATTCAGTTTCTGTACTTGCAAGACTCTCTCTCTCTCTCTCTCTCTCTCTCTCTCTCTCTCTCTCTCTCTCTCTCTCTCAAAGTTCTATAAGCCAAAACCTATTGGTCACACATAAGCTCCATATCCAATGGTGATATCAGAGCTGAATTCGACTACACCTCAATCAGTCATTGCCACAACTCCCTTGAAATGGAAGAGTCGCCTCATTGAAGCCCACACCTCCACCCCAAGCCAACAAGGAAAAGAAAAAATAGTTGAAGATCAAGAAGAAAGAGAAGTTGAAGAAGTGCACCAACGTAGTAGTCTGCTCCACCTTGACACAACCTATAGTTTCCATCTACTTGTCTCGTTTGTTGGCTAGTCAATCTATCCCTATCTACCTGCACAGTGTCATCACCGTTGACTTTGGTTCCTTGCTCCATGCTAGGTAAAAAGGAGAGAGAGAAGAGAAAGAAGAAAAAAAAATGTCTCCAATTTTGCCCGTCTAGACTACCGCCTACCATCCCTTAGCTCACACTGCTAAACACATCTGTCTGTTGAGAAGGGAGATGACAGCTCTAAAATGAAAGTACACAATAGACAATAGAGAGAGTGAGAGTGAAGACATAGCTCTACACATGATGCAATACCCGAGTGTGTAAGTGAAAGTACAAAGTACAACCCTTAGACATTAGGGTTGTTAAAGCGCGTTCACACTCGAAAGGTATAAAGTATGGTAAGGGACCGAACTATATAACATAAACACACAATATAGAGAATAATGTGACTTCAGATAAAAACCTCTCGTAGGAAGAGTAGAAAGAGCCCCAATGTCCTATTGTGGATCGCCGATACTCCTCTGTGAGCGTAGGCGAGTCAATCCCTAAAAACCCCCCTGGAGTGAAAAGTGATCAACATACAAGGATTATAACTAACCTTTTGTATATCAATTGTTACCAAGACATATTGGCTCAATGATTTCAAACTAATTTGATGCTCATGTACTTTGAAAGACGATCTGTATTATTTAAGTGTTTTAAAATATAATTAAATATATATCTTTCTATTTAAGGATGGTCAATAGCTAAAACACCCTATAATTATACTTGGGTTGTCATTGATGAGCTGCCCAAGAGAAATTAAAAATTTAGTTGAGTAGTAAGACTAACCAAAAAGCTCAAACGACTAAGACTTTTACACTCAAATAGTCGCATTGATTGGAAGCCCATATAATCAGTGGTTTCACAAGGCGAAACCAAATGCCTATGATCAAAGAAACAAACTATAAACTAGTGAATCTATATAATGAAGCTCTCTATAAGCTAAATTTGGCGACTCTTAAAATTTACGAGATTACTATTTTTTGGAGTTGTTGAAATGGAAATTTTATTCATATCAAAGGCTCTGGAATTTCACAAAGAACAATTTTATCTTGAATAGCTATCTCAAATTCTTAACCATTGTAGAGATTTTTAAGTAGAAGGTTTGAAAGTTTCTTTCTTTAGAAAAGTGACATGTGGCATCTAAAATAGGACATGTGCCATTTTGAAGAGACAAGTGTTCTTGTAGCCTCTACTTTTCACTTTTGAGCACTCAAGCCCACACCTATATATTAGAGATGTTTCTCTTCATTTGGAATAAGCTCTCATGCTAAAATTTCAACCACATACTTTGTATTCTCCTATATATATCTCATCCAAGAAGCACTTTTTACTTAGTTTAATCTAATCCAAACACTAAAAAAGAAAATTGACTTGCTACCTGAGTTTCCAAAAATTAAGATTTCAAAACCCTAATTTTCAGAATTGCAGCAAATCAACAGTTTATATATGACTCATGCACTTAGTGTATGTGGTTTTATTTCAATAAATTCCTGTAAAGAGGGAGGGGCCGGTTCTCTCAACGTAGTGTTGACTCTCTCTCTCTCTCTCTCTCTCTCTCTCTCTCTCTCTCTCTCTCTCTCTCAATTTTCATGGTGATAATTGTTCAAGTTGATTAAGTTCAAAGTATTATCATTCACGTTCTTTCCCGTGCTTACATGGATATCAAAGCAAGGACTTCTTCTTTGCAAGAACTTTTCTAGGTGACAAGATCTTTGGACCTAACTTTCTTACCATGTCAAGAGGCAAAGAGAAGAATTTTGATGAACAACCACAAGGCTCCCGAAACGTTGTATGTGTATACTTCTTTGATTATGAAAAGATACAAAGATACAAGGAGTTGAAAGTCGATCTAGAAATTTAAGCTTTGATGAAAAGAAGGGCTAAAGCACGCGCTGAAGTCCTTACCGAGAAGGCTCTTAAGACAAATGGTATTGCGACTACGAAGGCCTATCTTAGCTTGAAAGGTATCAAAGTTATTGATGCAACTAAGTCTATGAAATGTAACATATCACCTATCATTCGAGGATTTATCCAAGCAATGACTTCAAAGTCTCATTATACACAAGATGCCTCCTCTTGTCCCAAGAATCTCTCCATGGAGAAGGCCAAGGAGAGAATGTCAAAGAACCAGCTACTTCCATGGTAGCTGAATATCCAAAGATGTTTTTAGCAAAGAAAAACAATGCTAAAGAAGACTTCAAGCTTGGAGAGAAGAGTGTCAAGTTTGATGTTTTCTATGGTAAGACAGTTTCTCAAACAACTGTGTCTTTTACTAGACAATTTGATGTTGCTTTTGTGGTGAAAATATACCAAAAAAATCAAAAATTAGCATGATCAAATTGCATTTAAACAATGTTGCTTTAAATTGGTGGCTTAAAGTTGTTCAAGAGGGAAAGAAATCTAAGTCTTGAAAATGAGTTTAAGGAGATATTCGACAAGAAGTTTCTTCCTTCATCCTTTGAAGCCGATATGCAATAAGAATGGGATCAACTAGAGCAAAGCCATAAAGACAATATTGAAACATATATCATCACGTTTGCAATTGTTTCTCTTAAATTTACATCTCTTAATGAAGTTCCTTCCAATATGGAGATGAGAAAGTTTATCCATGGATTATATCCGACAGTACGGTGAGCTATCAAGATAGCAAAGCCCGATACTTTGGAAGAAACCCAAGATGCGGCATAAAAGCTAAAGGACTATATATGCCATGGATGCTTAGTAAAGCCTCAAAAGAAAAACCACAGAGGAAGGAGACTAAGATGTTTGACCAAAAGAAGTTAGATAAACAAGAACCAAAGCATAAGAATGGAGGTAGATTACCTTTGCCATCCAAAAAGAAACTAACGTATCGATACTTAGCATAATATACAAGAAAAAAACTATATTTCTCTTGTGGAGAAAAAGAACACATGGCTGGTCAATGTCCTAATAAGACAAAGAAGAAAAACCAGCCTCAAAAGACACCTCAAGCAAATGTTCTACCTAAGGAATCCTTGCAACAAGATGAAACTCTGTCAGAGAAAATAAAGCTTTTTATGGCTTAGGGTAAGATTGCTAATCAAGTTGTTCTCACTCATTTTGATACAAGGGCTACATATCATTATATCCATCCTCAAATTGTTGAAGCTTTACATCTACCAAAGGAGAGGCTTGAAACACCCAAAATGTCAAGTGCTGCTTTTCAAGGAATGGAGTCTGAAGTTACTCCCATTCTTGGGAAACTACAAATTGAGATAGGAGATTATGCAGATCATGAGAGTTTTGTCATGGGAGATCTTGGTCAGTGTGATGTTACATTAGAAATACCTTGGTAAAGAAAAATAGATTCAACCATTGATTGAAATCAAAATAAGTTTAGATTCACTTGTAAGAGTTAAAATGTATCTTTTGACATGAAAGTGAAGGAAAACTCTATTCCCATCTTATTCCATGTACAAATTTGTAAAGCAATGAAAAAGTCTATTTCCTCAAACTTGATTTTTGTCAAAGATTCTAACAAAGAGCCTAGAATTTAAGAGTCCATCTCAAATATGAATGAGAACTCAATGAGTTTCTTAAAGAAGTATGAAGATTATTTTGCAAATACTTTACTTGACAAGTTACCACTAGAGAGACTAAAAGATCATCATATTGATCTCATTCTTGGAAACTCACCTCCAAATAGGCCACCCTATCATGTGAGACCAACAAAATAAAAGGAGATTACGAAGCAAGTGAATGAGCTCTTGGAGAAGGGTGTAATAAGACCCAATTCCTCACCTTTTTGCTCTCCGGTCCTCTTTAGTGTAGAAGAAAGATTGATCTTGGTACATACATAAGGACTAAAAGGTCCTCAACAAAATTACGATTCAGAATAGATCTCCCATTTCAAGATTTGATGATATCTTGGATAGACTAGATGGATCCGAAATATTAAGCCGGATTGACAAGAAGAGTGGCTATCATCAGATAATAATTGCTCCTCAAGATATTCATAAAACAGCATTCAAGACAACTTTTTGGTTTGTATGAGCTTCTTGTGCTACCATTTGGTCTCACCATTGCTCCTACAACTTAATAGAATGATGGAAAGAATCTTTAGAGCACGTCGAAAGTTTACAAGTACTTTCTTTGATGATATTTTGGTTCATTCAAAGGATGAAGAAAAGCATAAGCAATACTTGAAAATAGTATTTCAAAAACTCCGCAAACACAAACTTTATGTGAATGGCAAAAAGAGTGATTTTTTTCTAGAAGAGATTCATTACTTGGATCATATTGTATCCAAAGATGAGATTCGGATGGATCCAAAAAAAGTCAAGGCTATTCTAGAATGGCGAGAATTGAATAGTGTTCATAAAGCTCGAAGTTTCTTGGGATTATGCTCTTATTACTGTTGGAGCTCAACGATGGATGTACAGCAGTTTGAGGAGTGAGAGTGACAGCTGAAGAGAGTCGGAGAGGGAGAGTTAAAGTATGATTAGATTTTAGTGTACCAATAAATGCATTGGTACACAAAGAATAAAATGTATTTATACTTAGGGCACATAAGGGTGTATTCACATATACAGCTAAATAATATGTAAGTACTTTACACGGAGGTCAAACAGGCCTTTATCCCAACAACCTCCCACTTAAAGGTCCAAAGTGAACCTCTAACCAACTCCCACTAGTCGTATGCAATGTTCATGCTGAGCTTTGATTAGACTTTTAGTGAGAACATCTGCAGGATTGTCCTATGTTTTGATCTTGGTCATTATGATGTTGGAGCTCAATTGTAGATGTGCAGAAGTTCAAGGAGGAGTGAGCGTAAGAGTGTGACAGCTGGTGAGAGAGAGAGAGTAGAGTAAAAGTACTATCCAATATCAGTGTGCCAATGATATGTTGGTACACAAAGAATAAAATGTATTTATACTTAGGGCACGTAAGGGTGCATTCACATGTACAGCTAAATAATGTACATGTACTATACACGGAAGGTTCAACGGGCTTTTATCCTAACAACCTCCCACTTAAAGGTTCGAAGTGAACCTCTAATCAACTCCCACTAGTCGTATGCAATGCTCGTGCTAAGCTATGCTTAGAATTTTAGTGAGAACATCTGTAGGGTTGTCTTGTGTTTTGACCTTGGTCAATGTGATTTGAGCATCTTCCAGAATCTGTCTAATGAAGTGATATCGCACATCTATATGCTTTGTGCGTGAATAATACATGGCATTTTTAGCAAGATACACAGCACTCTGGCTATCGCATCTCAAAACTACAGTACCCATAGACATGCCGAGTTCCTCTGCAAGTCTGCTCAACCATATAGCTTCCTTAGAAGCTTCAGTAGCTAATATATATTCAACTTAAGTGGTACTCAGTGCAACGATGTTCTACAACCTGGAACACCAAGAAACAGCCCCACTAGCAATTGTAAAGATATACCTGCTGGTGAACCTCCGAGTGTCCAACTCACCTGCCATGTCTGCATCACAATAACCCTACAAACTAAGTGCACCCTACCCATAGCAAATACACTCTCTTGTGTACATGAGCAATGTTTGGACGAGTACCAACCATAGCATACGTAAGAGAGCCACAAGCTAATGCATAGGAAACTCCCTTCATAGCATTTGCTTCCACGTTATCTTTTGGGCTGTTAGCTTTACTAAGCTTAAGATAGGGAGATAAGGGTATCCCAAAAGGCTTAGCTTCAGCCATGTTAAATCTGTCCAACACCTTTTCATACCTTTTCAATGTACTTTTCTTGAGATAAAAACAGCAACTTCTGTATTCTATCTCTGCGAATCCTCATGCCCAAAATATGCTCTGCATTTCCCAAATCTTTCATGGAAAAAGATGATTTCAGCTGATTTTTTAGAGCATCCAAGCTGGTCTTTATTTTCCCAGTTGGCAACATATCATCCACATACAAAACAAGTATGATGGGACAGCCATCTATATCCTTTTTCATATACAAACAATGATCTGCATGGCTGCGTGTAAACCCGTGAGATAGCATAAAAGTGTCAAACTTTTTGTACCACTACCGTGGTGCTTGCTTCAACCCATACAGGCTACCTTTTAGTTTACACACCATCTGCTCTTTTCTAGGAACTATAAAACCCTCGGGTTGTTTCATGTAGATTTCCTCATCAATGTCACCATGCAAGAAAGTTGTTTTTACATCCATTTGGTACAGCTCTAAGTCCAATACAGCAGTGAGAGCAAAAAACACAAGTAGAGTGGTCCTCTTCACAACATGTGAAAAGACCTCTTGGAATTCAATTCCTTCCTTTTGTGCATACCCTTTGGTGACCAATCTTGCCTTGTACTTGGGTTTCCCATCAACTGTATTTACTTTGTACACCCATTTGTTTGGAAGAGGCTTCCTTCCTTTGGGCAACGACACAAGATTCCAAGTATCATTTGCATATAGAGATTTAATCTCTTCTTGCGTAGCTAGCTCCCGCTTACTGCCGACTTCGCACGACTTGGCCTCTTTGTATGTAAGAGGCTCACCCTCATCTGTAAGCATCACATAATGCAAGGAGGGGTCAAACCTATGTGGTTGCCTTCTTACGCGTGTAGACCTGCATACCCAATGATCAACATTTTCAAGAATTGGGTCTACATCTGGAGGTAAATTATTTTCAGCATTTATTGGCTGCTGTAAGCTAATTTTAGCATGCTGTTCATGCTGTACAACACCTTCATTTTCATTACCAGCACCTACATTTCCATAATCAGCAAGTCTATCTTGCTGTCCATGACCTCCTTGTGCTCCTATTTGCTGTCCATCATCATCTGGCTCAAAAATAACCAGCTAATCATCAATTTCAGCCTGTGGTACAGCACCATGAGGCTAATTTTCTAAAGTAACAGGTGGCTGCAAACTCTGAAATTTGACCTTATTCATATCTTCATTAGAGGCTAAAGTACGCCTCATTAAACACAACATTACATCTGCGAATAATTTTCTTGGGCTGAGGTAACCATACTCTGTAGCCAAATTCACCCTTATCACCATAGCCCATGAAAATGCCTTTGGTAGATTTTAGGTCAAGTTTGTTCCTCAGCTCATCTCTAACATACACAAAAGCATCACAACCAAATATGCATAAATGGTCCTTTGAGGCCGATTTGCCAGACCAAACCTCCTCAGCGATGCCATTATTTAAGGACTAGTTTGGAGAACGGTTGCAAATGTGAACCGCAGTTTTGAGTGCCTCTCCCCAAAATTCACGAGAGAGATCAGCAGTGGACAACATGCACCGCACTCTTTAACATAAAGCCTTATTATATCTTCCAGCCACCCCATTCAAAGAAGGACTCTAAGGAGCTGTAAGCTCCCTCTTAATACCATGCAAGTCACAAAAAGACTTGAATTCAGTAGATGTGAACTTGCCCCCATTATCAGTTCTCAAGCACTTTAGCTTTCTACTTGTCTAAGTGGTCACAAATGCATGAAAAGTTTTAAAAACAGTAAACACTTCACTTTTCTTTCTCAATAAGTATACCCAAATCTTTTTGGAACAGTCATCAATAAAGGAGATAAAATATGCAGCACCACCCAACGATTTCACGGACATACTACGTACATCAGAATGCACTAAGTCCAAGACATTGGACTTACAAGAGACACCAAAGTAAAAGGAAATTTTTAATTTGCTTTCCAGATTGACACTCATTACAAAA
Organism: Lygodium microphyllum; assembly: GCF_053477565.2. NCBI lineage: Eukaryota > Viridiplantae > Streptophyta > Polypodiopsida > Schizaeales > Lygodiaceae > Lygodium > Lygodium microphyllum. The sequence goes on along the minus strand of NW_028229810.1, from coordinate 32,265 downwards.
GTCAAGTTTAGAGCCTTTTCCATCAACCCTCTTCAAAGAGGTAAGAACATCAAGTCCTTTCTAGCTCGTATGGCCTAATCTCTTATGCCATAACTCCAAGTGACTGCAAATTTCAGCAACTGCAAGAAACTTGCCATTCAAAGCTTTATAGTGCAAACAATTACAAAGTGCCCTTCTTGGTTCCTTTTGCAATCAACATGGAACCCTTTTTCACTTTCCACAATCCACCACCAAACAATGTAGTGTAACCATGCAAGTCAAGCTGACCAACAGATAGTAAACTCTTTTTAATGCCAGGCACATATCTAACATCTTTCAACACAAGCACTTGCCCATTATCTAAAGACAAGTGTACATTGCCAATCCCATCAATGTTGCAAGCATGGTTACTTCCAAGATACACCTTTCCATAACTGCCTGCATTAAACATAGCAAAACACCCCAAGCAAGGACTTACATGGAAAGAGGTACTAGAGTCTACAATCCAAGTCTGAGTGACACTATCATCAACTGGCAAAAGTGCATCAATCACATCAGCCTTGGTAAGAGAGTCTACAATCCAAGTCTGAGTGACACCATCATCAACTGGCAAAAGTGCATCAATCACATCAGCCTTGGTAATTTGCATATCCTACATGTGACATACAAGGGCATCATAATCAACTGCACATAATACATCAGCCTCTGTATCCAAAAGCTCCTCTATGACTATACTAGAGGCCACATTGGCCTTTTCCTTGCCTTTGGTTGCCTCAGATGCATCTGTCTTATCCTCCTCCTTTTTATCTCTTTCTTCTTTCTCTCTTGTTCCTTCTTGTAATACTTGCAATCAGGTTTCTAATGGCCCTTCCAACCACAGTGATAGCAAGTAATGTCACTCTTTTCCTTTCCTTTGCTCTTGCTCATGTTTCTCTATCCTGCATTTGCATTTTTCTTTTCAGCCTTGACTCTTACATTATAAGCTGAGTTGTTGCCTTCTCCACTAGACATACGTCTAATTTCTTCATTCGAGATTGAGCCTCTCACCCTATCATATGAGAGATTGGGGTTATTGCTGAGAGAAACCACCAAGGTACCAAGGTCTCCCAAGAGTCAGGCAATGTCATGATCAAAAAGATCGCTCTCAACTTACCATCAAAATCCAAATTGGCATCCTTGAGCTGATTTAAAATGCCTGCAAATGCACTCAAGTACTCAACTGCAAACTTTGACTCATCCAGTCACATATTCACCAACTTGTGCATTAAATGCACCTGATTAACAGGTGTGGTGATCTCATAGGTAGTTTTCAGCTTCTCCCATATTGCATAACCTATATCTAAACCCTTAATGTTTGTCAAGATGTCATCAGTGACACCCATCTAAATGTACGCCACAACCTTTTTGTTGACTCTCGTCCAATCTACATCAGACATTAGTACGAGTTTATCTTCTTGCAAAGCATCCTAACAATCCTTAAGGAACAATATGCCCTACATACGGTCTTTCCAAAGGTCAAAGCCATGACCATCAAACCGTTTGATTTCCATCAAACTCTCGATGTCTAAACTGGAAGAAGTTGCAACAATTTTATCACAAACACAAGAGTAAATGCCCCCAAACTGCAAAAGCACAAGCTGAACCAGCAAACACACTATTGTTCTTCCTCGACCAGCAATAAATCTCTGCTATTTGTACATGAACCAACCACCACACGGACAAAAATGCAGAAATTTACCAAATTCTGCACAAACCCCCAAAATTTCAGGTCTAAAAGTACATAAATATCAGCCAATCTAACCCAGCTGAGCAAAATTTTACCGATACATGAAAAGGCCCAAATTTCCGGGATGCAATGTCAAGAAATTTTACTCAAAAGAGCAAAATTTTGACAAATTTGATAAAATCCCCAATTTAATTGAGATCACCACACGCAATGTCTTGAAATTCTGACCTGAATGTCACTGCCAAGCATGGATGAGATAAAATCCGAGAAAAGCCCCAAATTTCCAAGCTCAAATTTGCACAAATCTGAGATCTGTGCCTCTAGTGCGTGGACCCTTTGTGGGAGCTTTCACTCAACCACCAAGACCCACGGACCGCTTATTGTTTCAAGCGTTCCAAGCCGAGCACTAATGGCTACCTCTCACATAGCCGACGCGCCATCCATATCGATGGGTGTAGTAAGCTTACCTTGATGCCGTTCAAGTTACCTCCTCTCCCGCACACTCCGGTAGCTCTACGATCCAAGTGCAAGCTTCAAGCAAGTTCCATCCTCAAACTCCACGCTCCAAGCTCCATTGCCGCGAGCAAGACAAGACAAGAGAAGAGAAGAGAAGAAGAGAGGAGAAGATGGAGAGCTTCTCCTCCTCGGTCCCTCACCCTCACACACTCACTCCCTCACTCTCTCACACTCCCTCTCTCAAGCATGAGCTCAAGCAAGCAAGAACAAGAAGAAGAAGAAGAAGAGGAGAGCTACTTTTGGCCACACACAAGAATGAGCTTCTCATTCACTTTTCAACTTTATATACAAAACCCTAAATCCCTTTTGGGCGGTCATCCCCTTTTCCCCTTTTTACATGGCCGGCCATAGCCTAGGCCATTTTTCCCATTGTCCTTCTATCTTCCTAGCTTCCTGTCCACCGCCCGTCTACATTTACAAATTGCACGGGTGAGAGCCCGGCGCTCTTTTACAAGATTTCAGGGTGCGCCTTTTTATTTTTAAAATGCGTCTTTTCCCTTTTGCCTTTGCCTTGGACTTTTAAGATTGCCCTTGCGCTTTTGGCCTTTTCTCCTTTTCTTTCATCAGTCGGGCTACCTTTTTTCCGCCTTTGCCCTGCGTCTTTTCCACTTCCTTTTGCTTTCTTCGTGTTGGGGTTAACATTACCCCCTCCTAGACGAGTACCAGTCCCATGGCACTCACCGTCGTAGGTAGCAGGCTGTAGCATGCACGAAAGACGTGGGTGACAAGGACGCCTGTGGTTTTCGTGGAGAAGTGTTGGTGGTGGTGTGGCAGAAGGTCCTGGGGGCCTGTTGGTGGCCAAGGTGGCTGGTGGAAGGTTGTTGGAGTTGGTGGTAGGGCTATGCTGTGTTGGGGATTGCATTGATAGCCAGCACAAGTGTTGGTTTGTTGGGGATTCTGCACATGACGATTCTTTGCGGGCTTGTCGGATAGTAAGGGACAAGCATTCAAAGTTGAGTGTTGATGAAAAGCAAACAACACCTTTTACCTGCAATTGGAAAACCTCACATGTGGTCTCTCCTTAAGGGGTAGTGCTAGGCTTCTCATCGTGCACAAGACATATTTTGATTAATTTGGGAGACAGGTCGAACTCTAAGCAAGCTTAGAGTATTGTCCTGCACTTGAGGACCCAAACTGTGGATATACTTCGATGCAGATATTATGTGAGTGCTCGTGCATACTTAGATATTACATAGTTAGGAGACCGTGGGCTAGTTTCTCATAACAATGCGTGGATGAAGCAAAGTTGTCCGTGTGGAGAAGGAGTACACGTGAAGGTATATGAGACATCCTTTGCATTGTGACTGCACAATGTAGCATAATTGAATACAAGAACACCACACTTTCAGTAGCTGGAAACTATTGGACTTGCGTGATGAGTACAGTGTACTTTTTCATGGCCAATCGTGGGGTGCTTATCACCACTACTTGCAATGGTACTAAGGCAGAGTGCAAAAGAAAGTTGTGCAAGTGGGTCAGGGTGACAGGTCAAACAAGCTCCCCAGGTATGTCCTACCCTTGATGTGCCCTAAACAATTGTGGGTGATTGTAAGGGGCTAGGGGACTAGGGACGAAGCCGGTTGGTCACCAGACGTACCTAATTTGAGGACCCCTAGGTGTCGTGCTGTGATCGTGGGTGCTTCTTATCTTTCCATTCATTTCTTTTTCTTTTCTGTTCCTCTTTTCTCTGCTTTTCTTTTCTTTTCTTTTCTCTTTTTTTTTTTGATTTGCCCGAGTACAACCATTACAATATGTTGAGGCTATCAGCCTTTCAATGGGTTGGAAAATGTCAAGCTTCGAAGGCTCAGAAATGGATAGGACAATGATGATTGTGCCCTAGCCTCGTTGTTAGAGAAGCAGTTGACGAAAGGGGGAGATACACTTGAGATATTGCAACCCTCCTTGTGGCACATGCGATGTGGGTACAATTGAGGTAACGACTGCCGTGAGCCAACCATAGAGCTTGACCCAGAAAGGGGGCGTGGCCCAGGAATGTGTTTTGGGCCATGCGACGTGGGCGGTTGGCAAGGGTGCTTTCGGCAGCGTGGCTTTGCCGCGGCTCGTTGTGGGGTTGTTGGTGTTGCGGTAATTGGGCATTGAATATTTTCGCACAAGGACCTGTATTATCCTGCATCCACTTGTCGCTTCATGAAAGTACATGCATTGTATATGCCGCAACTATAATAAACTAGTGCAATGCAAGGAGACATCACTTATCGGAATTCTATGGTGTTGACTTAGATATTTTATCACCTGCGCTTGATTAGCTTTTTCTTTTGCTAAAGGCGTGGAATATATTAAACGCAGACATGAAAAGTTCATACAAGTCGGGAACATGTCAACACTTAACAAGTCGGGAACACTTAACCATTTAAAAACAAAAAGTTATGACCAGTTATCATTTGATAAGCCCTTTATGCATCATGGGCTACTCGATTTGTACGAGGCGGGGCGAGTCTGGGTGGCCGGGTGATTGGGGCTCTGCTGGTGTGGGGCTCCCGTGGGGGTGAGCAGGGAACATGTCGATCGGGACATGAATGCTATAATCCCGGCCCGCTACCGTCTCCAGAATGTCTTTAAATAATTCATTAAATTCTTCTCTTTCCCGAGCTGCCCTTTCTGTCTTTGAGCATCTGGGGCCCAAGCGAAAGCTGGGAGTTCGTGCCACTAGTGCTGCCACCTGTTGCGCGTTTCGAGTCTCGACTTTCTTGACTCGAGGATTCTTCGGCCTTCGCCCTGGGCAGTGTCGCTTAGGGCCTCGCTTCTTGGCATACCTCTTGATGGTAGGCACATAGCGCTCCGGTGGAGGGGCGCGTGCCACATGCTCCCGCCTTCTGCAAAGAGCGTCTTTGCATGCTAGATCTTTATGATTCTCCATGCGTTCCGCCGCAAAAGGAAACCTGCAAAACGCAATCCAAGGGTTAGACCTGGATATAGAATACAACAGTTTGCATGGAAGGGATTTTAGTGTGGTTCATGAAGCGCATATGACAAGGAGGAAAGGGGTGAGGCATGCGGTGTTTGTTGTAGAGCAATGGCCCCCATGCTGATGTTTGCGTTGCCCCCAGTCATTAGCGGATATTAGTTTATGCTAAGTGGCGTGTACTGGTTGTCATGGAGTGGGATAGGGCACATCCTCGGAAGGGTAGACCAAAACGGGAAGAAGGTGTATAGAAAGGGACTGCACCCTGTCTACAACATCAGTGTTGTTGGTCAAGGCCTCCTATGGCGGTAATGTGGGTTGCATGCCCTTCACTTGGGGGTGGGAATGGTCACACAGCTTTTAAATGTGCGATGAGAAGAGGACTTGAGGAGCTTAGCCTGTCAGACCCAACTCTTCTGCCTGCGCTTGACTATCATTGCTTGCGTGTGTTGATATTGTTTATACAAGGTGACACAAGAATCAGTGTTTATTTATATACATATTCATGAATCCATGTCACTTCACGAGGATAAGAACCAAGTGTAGAACTCGGGGTTGTACCGGAGCGTGACACACGCATCTAGTATTCGTGGCAGCTGACTTAATACTGATAGATATTTTGCCACGTCGAGTAGCATGGAACCTTGACAGAGTCTACTGGCAATATGTAACTCCTCCTCAATGAGAACCTTATCAATCAAAGGGCCCTGTAGCCTAGTCCCAGCTAAGTCCGTACCCCGAATGTCAGTGAGCACTCGAAGGGAAGTTGGTGCCACGTAGGATGGGTCTCTTTGAGACCGCCATTTGGCCAATCGCTCTTCTGAGACCGTCATGATCTGAGCCCCTAGTTCGGACATTACAACGCGGCTTTCGCACCAACGCTGCTCAAATTGACTCTGGCCTGCTGACAGTCACTTTAGTAGTTCTATGTTTACGAGATTCGGTCGGCACAGCACTTCATTGAACATGACGGTTAAGCGCAGTTCGTTAGCCTCCTCGTCAGGGATGAGTCGCATATGTTCATGCAGGAGCCTGTCGTAGTGCCCGTTAAGATGTTCTTGTTCTTCCCATGATAGAGAAAAGGTCAAGTAATCTCCAAGTTGCTCCTTGGGGATCGTGCCCTGTCCGCAAGGACGTAGACACACGCGACCACTTTGAGCTTAGCCTCCAACTCAGTTAAGCATTCTACGACACTTTTATGTTCAACGAGGGCTTGCTCGGTTGCTATCTCATGCAAAGTTCTAAGAGTTTTCTTAGGCTTTAGCATGGCTGGGGGCTCAGGCCTAGATGAGCAAGATTGGTCAACGCTAGGATTTCTTATGCTCTTGGAGTTCTCACGTTTCTCCTGAGGTTTTGCTGCTATTTCGTCATGGTTCTTCTCGAATGTGACTGGTATAGATTTGTCACCCTGTTGTCACAGCGTTGTATCCACTCTTGATTGATCAATGCGAGTTCTATTGTCAGTGGATAGAGTGTTGCAAGCAACTGTTGATGGCAACTGTTGCTTTGGTTTGTCAGAGCAGACAGATGTGTCTGAGGTTTCACCGCTATTAGGAGAGGCATCAGTGGGTTCATTGGTGGATGGACTCGATGCTTTATTCATCTGCTCTCCAGCGCCCTTCGTCTCAATGTTCTTGGGGTCCACAACCACCTGCATCTGTTGCTGTTTTCTCTGCTTTCTCCTCTTTTTCTTGGTCAATGAAGGTGCCTCTCTCAATGACTCAGGACCCTGGGCTATATCAACCGTTGATGTGCTTGGTCGGGCCTCAGCATTTCCCTTCTCTAGTGTGTCCTTATGGGACATAGCCGTGGTTTGCTGAATAGCCTTGCCCGGTTGTGAGGGCACAACTGCCGCTCTTTTCGAAGGGTCTAGCTTTTCAACCAACTCCCTTGCGTTTAACTCCTCCATCCTAGGCTTTAGGCACTTTGAAAGTGCTGAAGGTGTCGAGGGATTTGGTTGCGACACCTCCTCCACGGGTAAACTACTAAGGACACGTTCCACAAGGGGCATTGTCACAGCCAAGGGATGTGACTGCTGTGGTCCCTGATTGGAAGTAGTAGCAGCTAGTTTAGTGGGCTGGCTACCCTTGGTGGATTGCGGTGTCAAGTCCCTAGGGTGATCAGAAGTGGTTGTGTCTTTTGTTGTCCTTTGAGCACTCATCTGTGTAGATCGAGCATGAGTTGATCTGGTCACATTAGGTTGCTCATCCATATCCTTGGGTTGAGGGCCACAGATGGAGCCATATCCCACCTCTTGGACATTTTGAAGCTTAGACGGAGATAGAGATTGGAATTGAGCAATTTCCCTTGACAACCGCTGTTGTGCTTCCTGTGCCCGTTTGGAAAAAGAGGATGTAGGAGATCTAGGACTCTTAGGTGGACTTGGCACTCGCTGAATGACTTGCTCGAGGCTATTAGACGATTGTGCCATTTGCTTTGTTGAGCGATCAGCCTTGCCTTGAGCAATGTTATGCCTATGATGCTTGTTCTCCCCTTGGGAAATCAAAGGCACCTTGGGCACTAACAATTTTTGTGCCTGCTCAACGGCTACGTATGACCTCTGTCTATTTAGCATGCTAGGCTGAGGCTCTTTCCTTCGAACAATCATGTCTAGTTTCTTGCCTTGAGACCTAGAGTTTCTCTTAGATTTCCTCCTGTGCCATGCTTTTGATGCACTCTGGCCTTCAGCTGATAGAGGTGGTTTAGCAGGAGGTTTTGGTACCCAAATCCATTGGTTGCCTGCATAATACCCTTGAGCACGAAGCAACGCTTTGGATATCCACCGCGGCGTTGTGCTAGCTCTCCATTGATGCCTTCGCCTATAAGGCTTGGGCTTCTTTCATGGTCTTGTACGATATTTGTGAGTTCAAACCCTGTCCTTGGCCTTGTCTCTTGACCTTCTTGTTTCCGGCATGGCCTCACTCATTGGTTCTCGTTGTTCGACCTGTGCTTGTATCAACTCTTCCAACAAGTCCTTGCCCTCGTTTGCAGGCTTGACTGTTATGGCATCACCTTCCTTGCCTTTCCCTTGAGGTTCGATGAGGTCACCCTTGCTAAAGGTGGTGACTATCCTCACACCCGGTAGTGTCAGGTGTATCCTCTGTGCTACATAGTCAGTCTCACATTTGGTCGCCCTTTTGAAGGGTCTTCCTAGGAGGGTTTCTTTCCTGCAGCTAGCACTTTTTGGAGGAACATGAAATAGGATAGGCAAGCTTTCCGTTTCAATTGTCGCAAGGATGTTGCACTTCCCTATGAGTGCTTGTGGGTGTCCCCCATAAGGGCTAAGAGTTGCACTAGTCGGTGTGAGCTCTGGTTGGCCCAGTAGGGTCCATGATTCATATGTCAAGATATTAAAATCTGCTCCTTCATCAATTAGAGCATCAATAGTATGCTCTCTTTTCGCGGTGAGTTTGACCCTAAGATAAGCAGGTGGTACTATGTCTTCATCTTACGGATCTCGGCTTGTAAATTTAAGCCTTCTGACAAATGCCCTTGAGTTCTCGATCGCACGACCAGATGTGGATTCTCCACTGCTGTCTTGGATCGTCAGTGCAGTGCTATTCAAGGTACATCTCTCCTCAAGAGTATCATGTCTAGTCATCTTCGTATTTGTAGCTTGCTGAAGTTGCATTTTGCTTTGACTAGACACGGTTTGAACACAATGTCTTTGTGTTCTCGTGGTGTGGCCTTTTTGCCCTTGATGGCTAGATTGGCCCATTGATGTTCTAGGGTCTCTGTTTCTCTCTGTTCGGGTATGGTCTTTTGGTTGCTCTATTGCAAGTGAGACTCCATGCTGATGTAGAGCCATCACTTCACTAGGGCCCAATTTGGAAGACCTGTCACTGCGCGCGTTTTCTCTCCAACCTACTCGGGGGAGGTGCGGAGGGGGCAGCCCTCTCTGCGGGGGTCGGGGGGGGGGGGCAGTCCCCCCCGGCCCGCAGGGCCATTACGGTAAAATCCATACACAATTTGGAGGACCGTTTATAGCCAAATTTTGAACTATGTGCTCTAAATTTTAGCCCAGTGATGGATCTGTGATGTGCCTTTAGCTCTACGTAGCCTTTGGGGTCAATCTCGAGATTTAGATGTGTCAAAATTTATGTTCTAGATACCTGTCCGATTTTGACAGTTTTCTGTCCGATTCTCAGATGTCCGATTTTCAGGAGTCCGATTATCAGAATCGGACGTCCGATTTTGGGTTGGTTCGATCGGCCTAGTGGTCCGATTTTGGTCACGTCCAATTCTGGGAGTCGGATCAAAAAGTGGTCTGATTTTCAAAGTGGTCCGATTCTGGGAATCGGATCGGACAAGGTGGTCCGATTCTGGCAGGTCCGATTCTGAGCTGGTCCGATTCTGGGACTCGGATGGCCTGGTCCGATTCTGAGTGGTCCGATTATGGATTGGTCCGAGTGTCCGAGTGTCTAAGTCGGACAGGTTGGTCCGAGCATCCGATTCGCAAAATCGGACGGGTTGATCCGAGTGGTTCGAGTGTCCGAGTCGGACGGGTTGGTCCGAATCAGAGTGGTCCGAGTGCCACGTGGCACATCCGATCGGGCCAGTCCGATTCTAGGAATCGGACCAGACTGGTCCGACTCACTCTCAATCGGACGGTCCGATTCTGGGAGTCGGACGGTCTAACTTCCGAACTCAGGTGGTCCGATTCTGGGAATCGGACCACTACGAGTCAGTCCGACTGCATCGGTGGCGGGTGCGATTCCCCCGCGTTTAACCCCTCCTTACTGTCTGCTGCACACAATCACCATAGACTTCCTAGATCTGATTAGAGCACTTATTGGGAAGCACCAGACTCACCTGGAGCAGCACGAATCGCTGTCGCCTAGAAATCGGGGTAGCACTTCCTCGTCCTGTGAACCAGAAGCTCTCTCTCTCTCTCTCTCTCTCTCTCTCACACACAAGGCCAACCAAGGAAATGAGGTCTGTCCTGGCCTCCCACGCCTCTTAAGGTCCTTTCCCAGCACTGCAGAACCTTACAGTTGGTTCCCTGTCCATGTCTCACCCAGAAACTTGAATCTGGTCCCCTGTTTCCTTGTTTTAGCCTGTTATACAGCAATAGAAAACCCTACTGTTTGCTTGTTTTTTCTTTGTTTTTTTCCTATCCTAAATGCATCCAAATCACAAAATAAACACCTATACTACTCCATTCCACAACATAAATCTCAAGAAAGCAAAAAACCTACTTGCCAAGGAGATCGAATACCCTCTTCAACCCCCTCGCTTCCTACCTATCTACCTGAAGCACCGGTTCGGGGAAAACCCCACTCCAATGCTCGATTCGAAGCGCGCAAGCGCTCAAGGCTTGAATCCGTTGGTCCCGGCAATGGAACCAAAATGTGGGAGCTTTCACTCAACCGCCAAGACCCACGGACCGCTTATTGTTTCAAGCGTTCCAAGCCGAGCACTAATGGGCTACCTCTCACATAGCCGACGCGCCATCCATATCTATGGATGTAGTAAGCTTACCTTGATGCCGTTCAAGTTACCTCCTCTCCCGCACACTCCGGTAGCTCCATGATCCAAGTGCAAGCTTCAAGCAAGCTCCATCCTCAAACTCCACGCTCCAAGCTCCATTGCCGCGAGCAAGACAAGAGAAGAGAAGAGAAGAGAAGAAGAGAGGAGAAGATGGAGAGCTTCTCCTCCTCGGTCCCTCACCCTCACACACTCACTCCCTCACTCTCTCACACTCCCTCTCTCAAGCATGAGCTCAAGCAAGCAAGAACAAGAAGAAGAAGAAAAAGAGGAGAGCTACTTTTGGCCACACACAAGAATGAGCTTCTCATTCACTTTTCAACTTTATATACAAAACCCTAAATCCCTTTTGGGTGGTCATCCCCTTTTCCCCTTTTTACATGGCCGGCCATAGCCTAAGCCCTTTTTCCCATTGTCCTTCTATCTTCCAAGCTTCCTGTCCACCGCCCGTCTACATTTACAAATTGCACGGATGAGAGCCCGACGCTCTTTTACAAGATTTCAGGGTGCGCCTTTTTATTTTTAAAATGCGTCTTTCCCCTTTTGCCTTTGCCTTGGACTTTTAAGGTTGCCCTTGCGCTTTTGGCCTTTTCTCCTTTTCTTTCTTCAGTTGAGCTACCTTTTTTCCGCCTTTGCCCTGCGTCTTTTCCACTTCCTTTTGCTTTCTTCGTGTTGGGGTTAACACCCTTGTTAGAGGAAGGAATTTCAAAGGGATTTTAAAGAAAACAATGGTTTTTGATATATTTTTAAAAAAACGGAATGACTGGTCCGTTGACCTGTCAAGACTGGTGGCGCCTATTCTACCTCGTGGCTTCCATCAGCTGCTGTGCCCATAAGTTATGCACTGCATCAGCCCCGCACTGGTCACGTTTGCCAGTCGTCTGCCCCATTATGCGACTGCCCTATCGCCCGACTGCTGTGCGTTGCACCGTGTGGTCCCCTACCATCTCACTAGGCCTGCATCACACTAGATCTGCCGCCCAATCTGTTCACCTGTCATTGCCCGACACACTGGTCGCCAAGAACAGCAACTGTCTGCTGGTCATCAACTGATCCCATCAGATCTCGGGAAGCGTGCATTCTGTGCTCTGATACCTATTGTTGGAGCTCAACTATGGATGTGCAGCAATTCGAGGAGTGAGAGTGATGGCTGGAGAGAGTTAGAGAGGGAGAGTGAAAGTATGATTAGATTTTAGTGTACCAATAAATGTGTTGGTACACAAAGAATAAAATGTATTTATACTTAGGCCACATAAGGGTGCATTCGCAAGTACAGCTAAATAATGTATGTGTACTTTATACGGAGGTCAAACAGGCCTTTATCCCAACAATTACAAGATATTCATTACATGATTTGCAGTGGTTGCTGGACCATTGCATGATTTAACCAAGGAGACAATGACATTCTAATGGACCAAACTAGAGAAGGAAGCTTTTGGATCTCTAAAGTTCTATATCAGCAAAGGACCTATTTTGATTGTACCTAATTTGTCAAAACCTTTCTTTGTGGAATGTAATGCTTCAAGAGACTGCATTGGTGCAGTCTTAAACCATGAAGGGCATGCAATTGCTTATGCAAGCAAAAGGTTGCAAAATGCAATAAGGAATATTACAATCTATGAAAAGGAGTTATCTTAGAGATAAAGGTGAAATGTTGGCATTGAATAGCCATCATTCAAGCTTTAAAAGATTAGAGACACTATATTTTGGATGGAGAATTTCTCATCAAGACAGAACATGATAATTTAAGATATTTTCTCAACTAACCAAAGATTTCTAAAAAGCATATTCAATGCACCAATTATTTAGCTCAATTTAGCTTTCAAATACAGTATATTCCTGGGAAGCAAAACAAGGTAGCTAATGTCTTGTTTAGAAGACCTCAAATCCATCTAATGTCCATGATTCATCGTATAGATTTCACTAGTATGAGCGACATGTATGCTTCTAATCAAGATTTTAAAATCATTTGGCAAAGTTTACAACTTGATAAAAAAGTAAACTCTTATGTTATCAAAGATAGACTTCTTTTAATGAGAATAAGTTGTGTTACTAAAGATTTCATGCCTAAAGTCATGGAAGAATGTCATGCAGCTTCTTACATGGCTCATCATGGTATTTTTGCCACAACCAAGGCACTTGAGATGTATTTCTTTTGGCCAAGTCTTTAAAAAGATACTGAACAATTTATCAAAGAATGTCTTGTGTGCCAAAAAATTAAGTTTGATTGCCAAAAGCCTGCATAACATTTGCAATCATTACCAATTCTGAGTCAACCTTGAGAAAGCATTGCTATGAATTTTATTTTTGGCTTGCCAAAATCAGAAAACGGCAATGATGGCATACGAACTATTATTGACAAGTTTAGCAAACAAGCTCATTTTATTTCAATCAAGAAGACTATCAAGTCTCAACATATGGCTATAATATTTATTTAACAAATCTTTTAAGTATTATGGGTTACCACAATCCTTCATGGGTGATAGGGAATCACTTTTCACTTAGTTTGATCTAATCCAAGCACTAAAGAAAAAAATCAGCTTCATGCCCGAGTTTGCAGAAATTAGGGTTTTAAAACCCTAATTTTTAAAATTGCAGCAAATTAGCCTTTTTGTATGTGGTTCAAGCACTTGGTGCCCATGGTTTTGTTTCGATAAAATCATATAAAGGGGGAGGGGCTGATTCCCCTCTGTTGACTCCTCTCTCTCTCTCTCTCTCTCTCTCTCTCTCTCTCTCTCTCTCTCTCTCTCTCTCTCTCTCTCTCTCTCTCTCTCTCTCCTAATTTTCATGGTGATAATTGATCAAGTTGGTTAAGTTCAAAGTATTGTAATTCTCATCTTCTTCCCTGCACTTACAAGGATCATCCACCAAAGGAGATCAAATTTAAAACATTGCGGAATGCTTCAAATTTGTCACGAGAAAAAGCTTTGGTGAAGATGTCTGCCACATTGCTAATGGTAGGACAGAAGATAAGACTGATATCTCTTGCATATAGCCTCTCTGTAACAAAGTGACAGTGGATCTTTATGTATTTCATACATGCATGAAACATTCGGTTCCATGCCATTGCAATGGCACTCTGAGTGTCAGTAAACAAAGAAGTAGGCTCTATGACAGATACATCAAGATCAACCAACAAACGTCTCAGCCATACGCATTCAATTGTAGTAGTGAAAGCTGCCTTGTATTCAGCTTCACAAGACGATGTGGCAACAATGGATTGTTTTTTGCTAAGCCAAGCAATGCAAGATGAGCCAAGAAAGAAACAATTTCCACTTTTTGAGTAATAAGAATCAAAATCTCCAGCAATCGAAATCACTATAAGTATGTAACTGCAATAACCTCCCCTTGGCATAAAGCAATCAAAGAGTCCTAGTGCCCTGCAAGTAACAAAAAGCGCGCTTCACAACTTGCCAAGGTGATATGCATAGGCTATGTATATATCTACTCAAGACAGAAACTGCAAACTGAATATATTGCCTTGTGTTGCATAAATAAATGAGACATCCAACTGTTAGAGCATATGTATGAATCTCAAACATGTCACAATCATCATGCAAAGATAGCTTAGGTCCAATCTCCATCAATGTACTTACTGGCTTGCAATCCTAAAAGCCAAATCTCTCAAGGAGTTTACCAATATATCTGGATTGTGACAATCCAATGCCTCTAGTATCACGAATAAACCGAATGCTCAAACAGTAATGCAAAGGCTCCAAATCTAACATTTTAAAAGTTTGCTGCAAATGTTTTCCTAAATACTGAAATCTGACCAGCATGTGTTCCTGTGAGCAGAAGGTCACCCACATAAAGACAAATGACCAGCAAGGATTCCCCCTCTTTGCATACGTAAAGAGTAGACTCTAATGGGCTTTTAATGAATCCTTGGCTGAGTAAGAAGGTATCAATTTTGGCATACCATGCTCGTGGAGCTTGCTTCAAAACATACAAAGCCTTTTTCAGCTTGCATATCAAGTGTTTGGATCCTTCAACTACAAAAACCATGGGTTGTTGAACATACACTTCTTCCTAAAGTTCCCCATGTAAAAATGCAGTTTTAATATCGAGCTGGTGCAGAATCCAACCATACTGGACAGCCAATGTAACCATGCACTTCATAGTAGTCATACGGGATATAGCAGCAAATGTCTCCTCATAATCAATACCTTTCTTTTGCACATAGCCTTTTGCCACAAACCTGGCCTTGTACTTATCAATGGATCTATCTGCTTTTCGTTTCAGCTTATAGACCCATTTAGTACCAATGGCTTTCTTTCCAACAGGCAATGTAACTAAATCCCAAGTTTGATTCTTCATGATATAATCAAATTCAAGTTGCATTGGATAAGAATCAGGCTCATTATCATCAAGTGTGTTTGTTGCCATAACAAACTCCATAGCATTAGCATGATCATGCAAACGTGTTTGTCTTGGAGTACGACCAACAAGAGAAGCATCCAAATGACTATCTTGTAGAGTCTGCAAGTACCATCTAGGTTTTGTCTAGCCTCCCGATTATATACATGCTCTTGATGAACCTCAAGTTTAGCATTTTGCTGAATATTCAGGTCAGCCCTAGGCTGAATTTGTGCATTATTTAATGGAGCAACTAGCTGAACATTTTGTTCATTTAATGAAGCTCCAATTGTATCACCAAAATAAATAGGCAATAGCCCTTCAAAGACATCATTTGCAGCCTGATATGTGTCATAAGCAACAAGAGATAATTCTGATTTTTCATCAAAAATCATCTCTCTACTGACGAAAACTTTCTTGGAAACAGGATCATACATTTTGTACCCTTTTCTTTCACTAATGTACCCCACAAACATGCACTTGACAATCTTATTGTCCAACTTTTTTCTCAATACTTTGGGAATATTAGCATATGCAAGACACCCAAAAGTACGAGAGTGACTAGCTGAAGGTTTTCAATTGTTCCAAGCCTCAAAAGGTGTTATATTTTTCAATGCCTTAGTAGGGCACCTATTCAAAATGTGACAAGCACACATTACTACTTCCATCCAAAATCCATGTGGCAATTTTTTAGCTTTCAGCATACATCTAGCCATCTCCATGAGTGACCGATTCTTCCTTTCTGCAACCCCATTCTGCTATGGAGTATATGCAGTACTACACTGATAGGCAATGCCTTTTTGCTTCAAAAAAATTCAGCAAGGAAGACATGTATTTCCCCCCTCGGTCCGAATGGAGAGTCTTAATCTGACAACTGACTGATTTTCCACAAGTGCAGTAAAAGCCAAAAATGCATCGTACACTTTTGACTTTTTCACCAATGAATAAACCCAACAAAAACGAGTAAAGTCATCAATAAAGGTGACGAAATAATAGCATCCAACCAACGACTTTGTCTGCATGGATCCACATGCATCCAATGCACAATCTGCAACCTAGGCGTAGCTTTAAAAGTAATATCACAAGGAAAAGAAAAGTGATACATTTTTCCCAAAATGTATTCCTTACAAATGTGCTTAGGAGGCCTCTCCAAGAGAGATAGGCCTTCCAACATCTAAATACGTTGCATAAGCATCAAACTGCCATAGTTTACATGGCCCATGCGAGCATGCTATAACTCTGCCTATGACATAGCAAGATAAATAGTAGATACCAAATAAATTGATTGATCAACCAAATGAGCATCTAACTCATAAAGTCCATGACATAATGTCCCAATGAGTACCAAAGTCAAAGATTCCTTATTCCTGACCATGCATTTATCATCATTAAATGTGACTTTCATTCCACATTTTGCTAAAGAAGAAATGGATAGCAAATTCTTCCTTATCCCTGGCACACATAAAGCATCCTGCAAACAAAGAGTAGGGTCATTAATGGCTTTCAAGATAATCTCTCCAACATCTTTAACAGGATAAGATACATTGTTGGCACATTGCACTAAATTGCCAATAGGAGCTGCAACAACAAAGGTAAACAGATCCTTGCGAGAAGTAATGTGCTTAGAAGCACCACTGTCAAAGAACCAAGTGCTAGCATCCTCTGTAGAGCTAAATGTTGTATCTGCCCAAGAAGAATCATAACTGCAAGTGGAAAGACAGTAGTAATGATCAACAACGAACAACGCGAACTCTGTAGTAGTAGCAGTAGAAGGTGCATCTGAAACTAACATCCCAGACTCCTTGTTGTCCTTTGCAATGCGTTTCTTGCATTCTATGATGTAATGACCTAGTTTTTTACAATAATGGCACTTGCCCTTCTTGGCTTGTGTGCTCCCCTACTTCTTGTTATTCTGTGAAGTTCTTGAACTTCCAAAACTCTGCGGAGCATTCCTGGACTGTTGACTGCCCTTGCTCTTCTATCTTGCCACAAAAGCCTATTCAAAAGCTACAACATCCACCCCACTATTCTTCTTGTTTGCTCTTTTCCAACAGCAAACTAACCAACTGAAGAAAGGTAAGTGGCTGCATAAAAAATCGCATTGTAAGATTCAATGCCGTATGAAAGGCCAAATAAGAAGGTCGCAGAGAATTCAAAGTGGTAGAGATCATCTAAGCATCATAATAATACTCATCTACATTCATCAACTGCTTGGCAAATCCTGAATTTTATTAAGATTATCCTGCATAGCATCACCTTCTTCCATCTTCACATTTTCAAGCTCCTTCTTTAAGAAAGAAATGTGTGTATCATTTTTTCCAGCAAACATATGCTCAAGTGTAAGCCATGCTACTCGTGAAGTAGCAGTAGACTGGATGTGTGAAATTATAGACCACTGAACTAACAACGCAATAAGTGGCAATCCATTCTACCCTCCCAAGCCGTTCCAAGCCTTCTGTGCAATTGTTCTTTGGGGTGGTGGCTGAACCAGAGCTTTTACCATTTAATAACCTACTCAAAACATGAATAGCGATACTGATATCTTGCCTAGTGTTACACAAGTAATGAGTTTGCCAATCAACCTCCTGTACCTCCCAATGTCTACTAGTATTGATGTATCCTCAACGGATAACTTCATATTGACCTCCATAGGCATAGCTATCTCCTTATACTCGGTCATGCCAAATGCTTTCAAGATCTCCCATGCATACTTCTTTTGAGAGGTTTGCCAAGCACTTGCTTAACTTCAATCCCAAAAAAATAGTGCAACAAGCCCAAGTCTATCATTTCAAATTCAAAGCTCAAAGCCTTTCGAGTCCAATGAATCGCATCTTCGTAATCACTTGTAATAAAACGGTCGTCCACCTATAGGACAATCACTGTAGACTTTTCGCCATCCCTATAACATACAAGTTAGCATATGAGGCACATCTTTTGAAATTCAAACCTAAAAAGAATTTATCTATTAGCTAGTACCAGCTCTAAGGACTTGTTTAAGCCCATACCATACCTTCTTTAGCTTACAAACTTTGTTCTTAGAATGGGAGACCTCAAACCCCGATGGCTGAGCCATGTACACCTCCTCCTTGAGGTCACCATTCAAGAACCCTGATTTAACATCCAATTGGTAAATTGGCCACTTCTTATGGGCAGTAACTACAAGTACTGTGTGAATAGTGATCATTCTAGAAGTTGGAGCAAATGATTCTTGAAAATCAAATCTTTCAACCTATGAAAATCCATGTCAACTAATATGCCTTTGTACTTTTCTAAGCTACCATCAGCCTTGTACTTTACCTTCCATATCCACTTGGTGCCAATAATCTTCCTCTTTTCTGCCCAATCCACCAGCTCCCAAGTATAATTCTTCATTATGCTGTCATATTCAACTTGCGTAGCTGCTCTCCATGCTAGATTAGTGAGTGCTTTTTCCAAGTCTCTTGGCTCCTTTACTTCTCTCATAATCTCAACTATCGATGTCATATTAACTATGTGAGTAGAAGCCTTTCTTTGCTTCTCTATTTTTAGAGACCTCCTTGGTCCATCTACATTTTTCTCAACTATGGTAGGCATAGGATTACTACAACCATAGAGCCGCTTCACCAATCGCAGCAATGGCTTATCTGGTGGCATGATTGCAAGTTGGTGAATTTTTGCCTCATCATTTGAAGATGATGCTATCTTCTCCTTGAGAGTAGAAACAACTCTTGGGATAGGTTCATAGTGGACTACTACTTCACTAGATGATAAAGTCAAGAAACTTATATTCTTCTCCTCCACTGTATATGGTTGTTCCTTGAATACCATGTCACGGCTTGCTATGATCTTCTTTGCTTCTTAGTGATATAATTTGTAAGCCTTTTGCTCATCACTATAGTCCAAGAAAATGCATTTTGTGCTTTTTCGGTTTAACTTGTTTCTCTTATCCTTTGAAACATATGCATAACATTCACATCCAAAAGTTCTAAAGTGTGAGACAAATGGTTTCTTACTAGAATAGGCCTCATAAGGAGTTTTACCCTTAAGAGCCTTTGTGTAACTCCAATTGAGAATATAGACTACAATATTAATAGCTTCCATCCAAAATTGGTTAGAAAATCCCTTGTCCTTAAGCATACACCTTGCCACTTCCACAATGGTGCAATTTCGAGGTTCAACGATGCCATTCTACTGAGGTGTAGAGACATCGTTGATCAACATAAAATAAGATCCTCCCAAGGCTTGTGTAGACATTTTACTGCACAAGTCAGCATGCATCAACTCTAAAGAAGCCTTCACTCTATTCTTGTCTTCTTGTGGAAATACATTTCTCCATTGGTTGCCCATTGTGCAAACTTCACATGGTTCCTTCATTTCAATTAGTACAAGTAGGCGAGCAATCATACCTTACTTATGCATCTCCTTTAACACTGCAAAACCAATGTGACCAAATCTTTCATGCCAAATTTTATTTGTACCCACACCAACAGTGACTGTAAGAGCACTTAGCTCATACAAGTTGTTCCTTCTTTCTCCTTTGCCAACAACTTTGCTAGCACTGTCAATGATTTCTACACTTGTCTTAGTGAACCTCACCTCATGGCCAAGATCAATTATAGAAGCAATTGATAGCAAATTTCTCTTAATTCTGGAACATATAACACACTTGAAATTTTTCTTAGTTCACCATTTGCAGCAACAAAGAAAATAGTATTTGTGCCCTTAGCAAGGCATTTTGCATAATTCCCAACAATCACAACAATGGATTCTTACGAAGGCTTCATAGAACTATATAGACCTTTCTTGTTAGTCATGTGATGGGAGGTCAGTATCCAATACCCATGAGTCAATGGTAGATATTTCTTGTGCTGAGGAACACACTTCCTCAATTGGTTGTCTCCTTTCCTTTAGTCTTCGCGGTGCCATTCCTTTCATTTGCCTTCTTAATATGACAATTTACAATTGCATGTCCTTTCTTCTTGCAATAGAAGCACTCTCCTTAAAACTTTTTCTTATTATCATTCTTCTTTTTGCCACAGTTAGTAGAAAAACCACCTTTTCCTTTTGCATTGGCGAAGAATGCAACATCCCCACTATTGCTATCTTCTCGAGCTTTAAGCTGCAACTCCTCCATTAGTAGTGCACAAAATTCCTTAAACGTCAAAACTAGGGGTCTCACTTGAGTATTTAGGGCAGTTATCAATCCATAAAACTCTGGTGGATAAATCTGAAGACATCTCCAAGCTAGCTTCTCACTAGTCTTCTGTATCTCAACACCAACCATCTGGTCACGCAAATTCTTGATCCGAGTGACAAAAGCTATCTCTCCTTCAGCAAACTTCTTTGCTACTAGTTGATTCTCCAAGTTCTAAATCCTTGTTTAATTTCACAATTTTTACTAACTCCTCAAAACATTCCAAGCCTCTAATGCCTTGGTTGTATGCTGAATCAAGGTCAAAACACAGCCAGAACAGCTTGTAACCAAGGCACACAATGCACGTTCCTTTGTTTCCAAGCTCATAGAATATTTGCATTTGGAGAAATCATAACACTCAATTTGATGGGGTCGAAGGTGGGTTGTGATTCTGGGTCGGTCCCCAAAACCATCTCCAAAATCTCATAAGAATCAAGGATATATAATTTTAAGCTTCCACCAAGTGTAGTTTGTACCATCTAACTTGCCTTTGCTGAAGGTTGGTGGACGAATCCTCATTGTTTGAATTGTCGGTACAATAGTACCACCACTTGATGCGCCAACACTGCTACTTAATGCAACAAATAACATTTCTCCTCTTCATTGTTGAAGCCCTTGTCTCTCGCGTACTCTTTATTCCCAAAAGCCCCTTGGGCTTTAATAATATGTAGAAATTACCCGGTGCAACAAGAACAAAATCTGAGCAAGGAGTAGAGAATACATAGCAAATATAAGCATAACAAAACTGCTTTAATTTCAAACAAACTAATACAAAGATGGCTTTGTCCACCCATGTGCTTCCACTATGAAGCTTAGATAGCAATCCAAATAGATGATGGTGAATAACTTAAGGCTAGCTAGAACAACTCTAACTGGGTGAAAGATAGATTGACAACAGCTTTCAAAGGGTCTTCCATTTAAAGCCTAGGAAGCTAGTCTAGTCGACATGCTTGACCATATTATGAACCTTCCCTAGTCGTCTAGGGAATATTCGAATGAATATTTTCTCTATTGTTCGATACATTGTGCCTAGAGTTGTTACAAGCATAAGTGCTCTATCTAACCCAAAGGCTAGATCCGCAATGGTCACTTTTTTACCATCTGATCACATAGACCTCATCTGATATACAAGTCAAGACCCAACCAATGTCTGTGCTCACACATGGCTTCTCTTCATAATGGGAGTCTTACAACTTAGAGAACCATGGATCATTAGTAGCATCTTACGAGGGTGGAGCATTGAGCAAATCTAACAAATAGATATACAAAAATAAACTCCATAGTAACAGACGTAGCCTTTGAGTTCTTCGAACCATCCCTTGGCTTCAAATGGGAATACTTCTGCCACCACTTCCTGAGATAAATACCCTTTCCACAATGCGAGCACTTGGTTTGGATGTCTTCTCATCCTTCTTATCATCCTATTTCTTGTTGTTATTTACCTTCTCATTTTCCTTCTTGTTTCCCCCCCTTATGCCTATAGTAAAAGCTTTAGTAGAGTTGGTTCCATAGGCTCCTGTCTCTTTAAGATACTCATCATGCTCCAAGACAAGCAAGACTAACTCCTCCCAAAGAAGAGTCGCATACTCTCAATGTTAGAACTGGCGTCATGAGGACATGTATTTTTGAAACCTCACTTAACATGTGGATTAATTTTTAATCACATGGTTAAGTAAATGTAAGGTGTAACTGGGATTAGAGTAAATTTAAGAGCCCACGACCCAAGAAAATCACAAGATGTCAAAGGCAAAAATCACTATAAGTTATGTTGCAGCGGTACTTGGTGGTATCTGGTGCCAGTTATTAACCTGAGTCATTCATTTGGCCATAAGTGTCAATTGGAGATACTAGAGAAGTGGCGTTTAATGGTACCTAACACCCATCTGATAGTCAAAGTTGACATAGAGACACTCGGAAATGAAAGTTGCTTAGTCAATTTAATTATTGGCTAATCAAATTATTTTTTAGGACATCGAAATATGTATTAGATTAATTTTTAATATTTAAAGATCGAAAATTAATATTCAATTATGGATAATGCTGAAAAAACCATTTGGAAAGGCTGTCACTTGTCAAAAATGCCCATGCAAGATTGAAAAACGTCTTTAGAGACTGGAGAGGCATTTTTAGTATTCAGCCTGTAAGAGAGAGGGAGGAGATGTTGTTGGTCTGATTTGCAGCCATTGGAGGACCTTCTAAGGCAACCAGGGGCAAGAGAAGACCAATCAACAACAGGTGACACCATCTACGCGCTGTTGAGACAGAGCAACATCAGTAAATGACTGATTTTCTTTAGATTTTGCATCTACAAGCTATTGTGGCCGGCAAGCATTTGCATTTGACTAATTTTCAGTCATTCTTTACGACAAAACTCTAAATTTTCTCTCTCTATATCTTTCTCTTCATCTCTCAACCATTTCATAGCCTTGCTCCGAAGATCTCAGCATTTGGACCCTTGGAGGCTGAGAAATTGCAAATTTCTCTACTGTAAACCCTAATTTACAACAGAAATTAGAGTTTAGCAATAGCCTTAGGAAGCATGCCAAAAATTGGAAGCTCCAAGATTTGGATTTTTCAGGGCTGAAGCTGAATTTCAGCTAAATTCAGGTGGAGGACTAGCCAACCATTGAATTCGAGGCATTTCCATCATCTATGAAGTGGGTGAAGGCCAATTAAGTGCTCGAATCAAGGGGCAAAATAGATTGAAGACTTGCTCGTCACTTTGGACAACAAGGGGAGTTTGGATTGCAAAGGGGATCAGGAGAATCCCATTGTAAATCAACTTCTTCTTCAATAAAGCTAAAGAAATATCGAAAGGGGCGCCAAGTTTGGAACCAATCGGGTGTGCATTGTCCAAGATCATTAGGTAAATTTGTATTTTCAAATTTGCATTAATTGTTTGCTGTTGTAGTTAAGTTGTAATCAGGGATTTACCACCCTATCCGAGGAGGAAGGCTGGTTACTGTCAGAAGTGGAGCAGCGATGGAAGCATAAACATGTGCTGAAATAAACTGCTGAAACACGAGACAAAAAGAAAAGAAAGAAAGAACACGGATACAGATGAGAACTCAGATATATGCACGGGAAATGGAATCCATATATCTGAACACGAGACAGTCGCATACAACAGTGAGTCACTGGCTGTGTGGGCACTGGTATTGGCATTGGCTCCTCTCTCCACAGAGTCTGCAAATGGTGAAGACGATGATGATGATGATAATACTAACTAAGGAGGAGCCACTGAGTATAAATAGGCTGAAAAGTGGAAAGCAATAAATGCTAGTCGGTCAGCATTAATGCTGGCTGACTGGTGCATAAAATGCTCCACTGGCATAAAATGCCACACCAGAAAAATACCTAAAATACCTAATAAAAATGCCCAGCCCAGATCAAGCTCAAACTCACACATGAGCTGACAAATACTCTGCTAACACCCTCTCTCAGATCATGGGTATCGAATACAATACAATAGTACAATGAAAAGGGATCAGAAACTATACAACATAGAACCACCAAGTAGAACCATGGATACCCAAGCAGTGGGTGATCAAGCCACCACCAAGATGCCTCGGAGAGAACTTGATGTTGATGTCGATCGTACCAAATACCTGAAAATAGAGAAGATCATAGCATGTCTCTGTGTCCATCACCAATGTCTCGCAGTAGCATACAAAACCATCCTGTCAAAAATGCCCCTAAACATAGGTGACCATGGATTCCCCGCCTTTGGCCAAACCGCCAAAGTGTCCCCTCATGTGAGCTCCAGACGAAAGCCTCCCGCTCTCTATCAGATAACCAACTCATCTTGAACCTGGATGTCAATCCCAGCTCTAGGATTTGATTCCGCCAGACTGAAGTCGATGCGTTAGGGACGTCCCTCTCTGGAACCTGTGCACCTGTATAAAAGTATAGATGAGGCGTAGCTGCCCCATCTGAACACCCGCTCACACTCCCTCTGGCACAAGAGAGTCGTGAGGGATGACCTCATCACCACCACTAGAAAGCAGCTGAGGAAGGGGCCACCAAGCCCTTCCCGCGATCCGAAGAAGAGGATCCCTTCCACGCCTTGGACTTCACCTTGGTCGGAGGATCTGAGTCGGAGTCTGATGAAGGAGAGAACTCATCGGTAGAGTCACCAGCCCGCTTCGACTTCTGCTCCTGCTTCTTGGAAGCCGCTAACGTCTTGCAGTCCTTCCGCAAATGTCCCTTCTTGCCACAGTGGTAACACTGGGCCTTCGACTTCTTCTTCCCGTCACCCCTCTCTAAAGCTACATAAGCCTCGCCTCCATAATGTGCCGGAAGCCGCCCCTGTAATCTCAAGGATGTCTCATGCTCAAGAAGCATCGAGGTCATATGTGTAAAACTGACAAAAGTCGATGATGTCTGCGCCCGCAAAGCATTGGCCACTCCATCAAACTCCGGGGGGAGCTTGTAGAGGACCGTCCTGATGAGATGCGCCTCGGGAAGAGCAGATTGCATGTACCGAAGCTGGTCCTGTACCTGCGTAACACGAAGGAGAAAAGACTGAATAGTATCTTTCGGCTCAAACTTCATCTGCTGGAGCTGGCCATAAAGTGTGACGGCGCGCATGATGGAAGGTGCCTCATACATCTGCTGCAACTTCTGCCATACTTCAGGAGATGTCCTACAGGAGGTAACCACCGGTAAGACCGCTTTAGAAATACACCGAAGCAACGCTGAGTAAGCACGGGCATCGTCCGAGTCCCATGTGAGCACCGCTTCCTCATGGTTGTCCTCATCAAAGTCTTCAGGAAGAGGAAAAGGATGGAGAGGTCGAGGAATAGCTCCACAGACGATGTACCATAACCGCTTCTGCACAAACCAAGCTTTCATGACAGCACTCCATGTGAGATAATCAGGTCCATGTAACTTATCATCAGTGGAAGTGCACGGAGGAGCCATATGGAGAGGATAAGAAGAGAAGTAAAGAAGAGATGGAATTTAGAGAGGAAACACGGCCAAAACACAAGCACAAACTGCAGAAAATGAGAGTTCACATGCAATATAACCCAAAATGTGATCAATAGAAGACAAAATCTGCGGCAGAAAGTCAAAAAAAAACAGTCAAAAACAGCAAAAACGGCCTGAATTAACAGTCACCCAGCCACGAGAGATGCTGAATCAGCAAAAACGCAGGCTGTAAACTGCAGAAAAACAGGTAGAAAACTGTCGCCACCAGCTGCAGATGAAAAACGCAGGCAGCTGAGGGTGCGGAGGCAGCAGGTGATGGTAAAACTGCAAAAAACGCAGGTCAAACAGGTCGCCTGTATTGAGCAACAGCCACCTGACAAAAAAGGGAAAAACAGTCTTGAAATCAGCAATAAAACACAACAGAAACACAAATCCTGAAAACTGATACCATGTCAGAAGTGGAGCAGTAGTGGAAGCATAAACATGTGCTGAAATAAACTGCTGAAACACGAGACAAAAAGAAAAGAAAGAAAGAACACGATACAGATGAGAACTCAGATGTACGCACGGGAAATGGAATCCATATATCTGAACGCGAGACAGTCGCATACAACAGTGAGTCACTGGCTGTGTGGGCACTGGTACTGGCACTGGCTCCTCTCTCCACAGAGTCTGCAGATGATGAAGATGATGATGATGATGATAATACTGACTGAGGAGGAGCCACTAAGTATAAATAGGCTGAAAAGTGGGAAGCAATAAATGCTGGTCGGCCAGCATTAATGCTGGCCGACTGGTGCATAAAATGCCACACCAGAAAAATACCTAAAATACCTAATAAAAATGCCCAACCCAGATCAAGCTCAGACTCACACATGAGCTGACAAATACTCTGCTAACAGTTACATGGTTCCATTGCTGAGATACCATCAAATCCTTTGAATTGGTGGGCCTGTGGTACTTGATTGCAACTTAGGACTATTGCATTATTGCTGAAATTGTTCTCGGCAGTGAATTACAGCAAGCATATCTTCACATGGTGATACGGGTTCAGGTGGAGAGGATGCATCACTCCATAGTTGTCAGGTATGAAAAGTACGATACGGTACAGTACGATAAAATACGGTACTAAATGGTACCTTAAGATTTTATAAGGTACGGTACGATATTAGTACGAAAAAAAATTAACTTCATTATTTTGAACTATAGATGATAGAACAAATGTTTGAAGTCTAAATAGCAATGCTATTGGAGTATATAAGATGAATACTTGAGGGTAACACGCCAAAACCTCTATGGCATATTGCCGCATGCGCAACATGCGCTACAACTTACAAGTACATACATAGGAGTGGATACATCATACATGAATTATCATACAAATAAGAGGCATGTATGCTTGAGAGAGAGAAGGTTGAGAGAGAGGGAGAGGCGAGAGAGAGAGAGAGAGAGAGAGAGAGAGAGAGAGAGAGAGAGAGATGAAATGACATGAGATGCTTTATTAACGTCTACAAGAGGCCAAAATGACCTGTGAGACCAACAGTTACCAAACAAACCACCAAAGGTTTTGGGAAAAGATTTATGAATTTTGTTATGGTTTTGTTTGGCATTGCTAAGGCTAAAGTAGCTACCGATGGTACATTTACTAATTCGTGTACTCTCAGAAGGTATATTAGGCCAAGCTATCCTCTGGCCTAGTTTTATTAGCAATGTGTACTAATGCTTTGGATTGGATGGTGCAAAATGAGCTGTGAACAAAGGTAAAATCAAGAGAATTAAGCTACTTGATGATTCTCAAATGGTGCTGAATTTATTTATTGATGACACTAACATATTGTGAAAAATGATGGGACATCAATTAGAAACGTTTGGAACTGCTTGAATACCTGTGTCAAAGTGCAGCGATACAGAAGCGTAGGACAAAGATTGAGAGAGAGTGAACACAGAGAGAAGAGAGAGAGAGAGAGAGAGAGAGAGAGAGAGGAGACTGTAAACGCAGAAAATCTGAAGTGTAGTATGCTGTATAAGAGTGCAAAAATACACAAGGGGGCAGAGGAAATATCTGCGTATGTCTTTGACTTGATGACCTTGATCTCCGTCAGCCCAAGCACAGTCTATCTCAGCCAACAGATCTCAAGATCAGAATCTGAATAATGAATACTGGAGTGAGCCACGAAACCGGCTATAAATAGCCATAAAATAGGAATTAATATGGCCAACTGTACCAGTGCCCTGCCGTACTGTTGACGTGGACTGCCATACTATTGATGTGGAGCCTGCTGTCCACCAACCTGCTGATGTGGAACCTGCTATTTGCCAACTATCCAGGAAATGACTGTCTAACACCTCCTCTCAGATCCTGGACGGATCAAAAGACTGAGGGATCTGGAATGTTGCCGAAGAAGAACCTGGGGAAGCGCCTTCGTAAACAAATCTGCAAGATTATCCTCCATCTTGCAATACTCCACATCAATGGTCCCATCCAGAAGCTTCTCCCGAATGAAGTGATACTGGATCTCAATGTGCTTCGTCCAGGCATGGAATACTGGATTCTGTACCAAGGCAATGCAACTCTCATTGTCGCACCACAGAAGAGTAGGATGAGTCTGGGGGTAGCCAAGCTCCTCCAACAATCTTCAAAGGAGAAGCCAAATCAAGGATCCAATCAACTGACGGTAGCATGAAGCATCCATCACAGGAGAATCTGAGTGTGAAGTGGCCTTCCAATTCGGATCCATAGGAGTAGTAATGGGCCAACAAGTCTCCTCAAAAGTCACCAAGAGCTCCTGAATGTACCTCTGCTGAGTAGTACCGAATGGTGGCGGCAACTAGAATAGTAAGGTGATCGCCATGTCTTCGGAGGAAATAGGCTTCCCCGCATTTTCAACCTGCATCTAAAGCTACCAAAGCTTGTTGATGTGTTCCCGAAGCAAAGAAGACTTATTCACGGACAAAGTCTACATCTGCACCTCCAAAGAAACCCTCTTCATCAGGGTCATCCGGTTATACATCTGGTCGAGCTCCAGTCATATCTCACAAGCCACCGTCAAGTGCTCGATATGAGCTATCATGGCTATGGCGTAAGACAAAAACAGAAAAGATAGAATCCTGGCATTCAATTTATCCCAATGAGATTGGGTCTTGGTCAACTCTGCACGAGCATTGGAAGAGAGTTTGAACTCATCCCTCACCAAGGGCCTGTTGATCTTCTCCATCACCAGTTTCGATAAATCATAAGACTCTAAAATGGCCAACATCATCACCCGCCAGATGCGATAATTGTCACCATCAAGCTTTTGATCCGTTGGAAGAACCGGTAGGACAGGCACCTTCCTGTCCATAATCGCCTGGAACTCCAAATCAGTCTCTGAAGACATGTTAACCTGCAATACCTACACAAACGCAAAAGCAACCCCCTCCATATGTGAAAACGCAACCTTCTAGGACTGATTCCTCCGCTGCCCAAACCTTCTTCACCCGCCGGAGGCGATGAAAAGGTAAAATCTGCAATGGAAGGCCTTAAACGCAGCCTTCCTCCCCTTCAAACAGCAATAACCTGCAACAAATTCACTGATTAGACTCCTTTCCCGCACGCCCACGCTCGCTTCAACCCTGATCTGATGCGCAGCCCTCCCGCTCGCCCTCGAAACCTGGAAACACAGCCTTGTGTCGCACTAAAATCTCCTCTTCAGATAGGTTCAGCCCTCAGCCAGTCCATCTTCACCACTCTGATACCGTGTCAGAGTGCAGCAATGCCGAAGCGTAGAACAAAGACTGAGAGAGAGTAAACACAGAGAGAAGAGAGAGAGAGAAAAGGAGACAGTGTAAACACAGAAAATCTGCGGTGTAGTATGCTGTATAAGAGTGCAGAAATACACAAGGGGACAGAGGAAATATCTGCGTATGTCTCCGACTTAATGACCTCGATCTCCCTCAGCCCAAGCATAGTCTGTCTCAGCCAACAGATCTCAAGATTAGAATCTGAATAATGAATACTGGAGTAAGCCACAAAACCGGCTATAAATAGCCATAAAATAGGAAATAATTAGAGCAGGTCGGCTACATTAAATGCAGCCGACTGCAGTAAATCTGGCCGACTGTACCAGTAAATCTGGCCAACTGTACCAATGCCTTGCCGTACTGCTGACGTGGAGCCTGCTGTCCACCAATCTACTGGCGTGAAACCTGCTGTCTGCCAACTGTCCAAGAAATGACTGTCTAACAACCTTATGTATGGCCTTTGGCTCTAGGATAAATCATAACAAAACATGTATGAGGAGTCTAATCAAGCTTCCACCCCCTTTCTTGGTTGATCGATCAAGGCTACAAAATCACCACCACCACCACAACAACAGCAGTCAACAACCCAAACCATCGCCAACAACAACAACCACGCCCAAACAAAAAAAAAAAACCAAAAAAACCAAAAAAAGTGCTTGTTTTTTTGTATGAATTCGTACGGTATAGTACGGTATGAACCATATAGTACAAACCAGTTCATACTACGTACGAGTGCAACTATGCATCACTCCTTGGTCAATCACATGGTGAAGGGGAAAATGCAATGACTAATGTTGGGCATGGTTCTCAGCATGGACAGTATGCTGAAAATGTGGGAAATGTCCCAAATGTTGTCACTTCAATGCAAAAAGAGGCTGATGACCAGCAAGGAGCTGAAGAATTTGATAATAGCTTCAAGGATTGAATGCGTACAGCAACAAATCTTTTTGCTGAATTGGCAAAGGATCCCCAGTTTACTTGATTCTTGAATGCCCCAAAGAAAGACAGCAAAAGGCAAAGAGAAGAAGACACCTTCTATAGCTTCAGAACAGCCACAAGAACCGAAGGAAATACCTAGGCCTTCTTTACAAGAGCCCAAAATGCCTGATGAGCACAAACAGTTGGTATCCGTGGGGCAGCAAGTGCAAATGCATGGCCAACTTGGTAGTGCCAACCCATGGAAACATGGGCAGCAAGGCAATTATGCACACGCAAGCATGGGACAGCAAGGATACTTTGGTGGTCTCCTTAGAGGCTGGCCTTCAATAGTCACCTAAATAGAAATTACACACATATGCACCTATTTCACAGCCAACCCAAAAAGGTAGGAGGAGGTCAGGTTGCACACCTATCAATTATGTTGCAATATTATCAACAACATGGCTGTATTAAAGATCTATCAGTTTCACAAAATTTCAACATCCTCTACAATACCTCTTCATGATCAAGCTCCAGTTCAGAGACACGACCAGCAACATCAGCATGCCAAGGACTGTGCTGTCCATCATAACCATGCTCTAGCTCCATTTCACTGCAGATATAATGCTCGTAAAATTGCCCTTCTAGGCACCATGTCAGCTGCCAATCCCCTTCTAATTCAAAACAGATTTGCCTGCCTGCCTGCAAAAAGTAGTTCATTAACAATCTGCACAAGTGTCCTGCTCTAGAAATTAATGGCTGCAAAAAGTCTCATCATGTATGTACTTGGCAACGACGAACACATATCTAAAGATAAGTGAAATGAGTTTGACACAACTCATAATTCAACACATGCCCCATAAAACATTGTCTATTGAACATGAATCAATAAGAAGACCTCTTAGACCAGAACGAGGTCATTTACTGTATGCCCTCCACAGCAGCAATCAAGAAAATCATGCTGACAAATAATAAATTATGATGCACTCTGGACCAAATCAAAAGCCTAAGCCTTAGGGGAATTGACCAAGAGGATGCCATGGATAAAGGTTTCTCATTTGCAAATACAGAGAGAGAGAGAGAGAGAGAGAGAGAGAGAGAGAGAGAGAGAGATCAACATTAGCATCTTCAAAACCCCAATATGACCAGTAATACGGAATGAAAATGGAAGTAAAGGCCTTTGGCTATCGAGGGATACAACTACCAGAGGAATGCTGCTCTGCTATCGGATGAATGCCATCCTGTAATGTCCCTTATCGAATGCTTGAACAGGAAGAGTAAGGTGTCGAGGTGGATGGAGGTCATCCTAGAAAGTCCCTGTTATCAGTTGAATGCCATCCTGTAATGTCCCTTAACGAATGCTTGAACATGGAGAGCAAGGAGTCGAGGTGGATGCAGGTCATCCTAGAATGTCCCTTGTATAATGGCCTCTGTGCGTGCCTATGCACATGCACGCAGGTGTGTGGAACAGTGCTCTCTCTTTTCTCAAGGCTTTTTACTCTGGCTGTAGTAACACTGATCATAGCTACCTTTGTACATAGATATGATATACTTGACCAAATATGTGTGTGTGTGCACGCGCGCAAGCGCATGTGTGTCTGTGCGTGCATGCGGAAAGGAAACACTCGTCATCTAAACTTGAAAGCATACAGGGATCACCTGTTACTGTGTAGTGTGCGTCTGGCGAACAATCTACGATCCCCAGGGCAAGTCTCATTTGATTCAGAATTTGGTCCAGTCCCCATTGCTCCTCGAGCTGCATCACAGGGGCATTGCTGCTGCTAAGGCGGCCTAACGCAGCTTCTCCCTTTCCTCTTCCTCTTCCTCCACCTTGTCCGGCCAATAGAGGCACCATGCATTGAAGCCATGGCTGCCTCTCCCGAAGTCGGAAGCTTGCGAGGCTGCACAATGCATCCTTCTCTATGGCCCTGCGGTGCACGAAAGGCGTGGATAGGAGACAGTGGAACTTCACAAAGGCAGCCATCTTGCTCTTTCCTGTGACACAAGCTCTGAACGTCTAGATATGTGAGAGCCTATACGAGGACATGGTCACCAACAAGGGATTCCCATGCATGCCCCTTACCCACACAAAATTATATATGCTCGTGCCTTTTCTGCCTAACTACTAATCTTATCTAGCGCATCCTCTCTTACTTACTTCATTATCCAATGCATATATCTTAATGCCTTCTCATCTTCTAATTCTATCTAATGCATCCTCTTACGTGCTACTCTTCATGATCTATTGCCTTCTCAACCTTTCAAGGGAAGTGGCATTACATTTATTCATAATCCTGCAAATAAAACTCCTATGGATAAATATTTAGAAACTTGCAAAATCTTTTGTTTCATATGTGTTGATATCCTTTCCATTTAAACTTATATAAAAAGGAGGGCATGCTTATATATAAATGTTCTTTCTTATCTCATGTGTATGAATCTTAACCCTTGCAAGATTCTTTAAAACCGCGCTTA
>NW_028229809.1:0-68587 GCF_053477565.2 Lygodium microphyllum | reverse complement strand
CTTACTTTCATTATCATTCCACAGACTACTTAGTGAATGTACAACCTAAGGTCACAAAGGACCATTCACACCAAAGTAGTTAAGTCCTAAGCACCGACTTATTTAATGTCCGCATAGTGTGGTACAACTGGACAACTTAAGTGTCGCGTATGGTCATACCAAAGATAGTAGATCGAGCTTGAAGTCTTAACACTCCCCCTCAAGCTCAAGACAGTATCTGCACATCAAGCAGCTGTCTAAAAACACTGAAGTTATCTTTACCCAAAGACTTGGTAAAGATATTTGCAACCTGCTCATCAATCTTCACATGCATGAGATCAACTCTCCCTGCGAGAACCATCTCTCTGATGAAGTGGTAGTGTACCTCTATGTGTTTTGTCCTGGTATGGTATACTGGATTTGTTGCCAGGAGTACACTACTGAGATTGTCGCATAATAAGGTCACTGGAGCATCCACCTGAATATCCAAATCAGCCATAAGCTTGAGCAACCATGAAATCTCGCATGCTGCCAATGCATCACCCCCGTACTTTGCCTCAGTACTCGACAAAGCAACCGCAGGCTGCTTCTTGCTGCTCCAGCTAATCACGCCGCTACCAAATCCAAAAGCATATCCACTCATAGATCTACGGTCATATGAGCATCCTGCCCAATCTGCATCCGTGTATCCAATGAGTTTCAAGGGCTTATCTCTGATATAAAACAGCCCATACTCTACAGTGGACTTAACATATCCCATAATGCGTCTAACTGCATCCAAGTGCGGCTTTCTGGGCTTTTGCATAAACTGGCTTATGAGCCTTACAGCATAGCTCAAGTCAGGCCTAGTGATGGTCAAGTAAATCAGACTGCCAACCATTTGCCTGTACATAGTCACATCCTCTACTTCAGCTCCAGTGCTCATGTCTATCTTGACATTCTGATCAAGAGGTGTATCCAATGGTTTGCATTCAGCCATGCCATACTTCTTCAGCATTTCCATGGCATAGTGCTTCTGCATGAGCCATAAACCATTTTCAGCTGGAATTACCTCAATGCCCAAGAAATACTTCAGTTCTCCTAGGTCCTTTATGTCAAATTCAGATTTCAGCATCTTTATTACATGCTGTATGGCCAAGTCATCATCACCAGTGATTATCAAATCATCAACATCTATGACCAGCACTACCAAGCCACTGTTAGTTTTCTTTGTAAATAGGCTGTGATCAGCCCTATCAACAGCAAATCCCAATCTCTGCAAGTAGTTACTGATCCTAGCATGCCAAGCTCTCGGAGCCTGCTTCAGCCCGTACAATGCCTTTTTCAGCTTGCATACATAATGCTGAAAATCAGGGTGAACATACCCTTCCGGCTGAACCATATAGACATCCTCTGCTAAGTCACCATTAAGAAAGGCATTCTTCACGTCCATCTGCTGCAATTTCTAGCCTCTAGTAGCACCAAAGCAATCACGGTGCGTATGGTTGCCATCTTGGCAATAGGGCTGAATGTTTCCTCATAATTAAGTCCATACTGTTGGGCATATCCCTTAGCAACCAGCCTGGCTTTGTACCTTTTCACACTGCCATCCGACTTGCATTTGATTTTGTAGACCCATTTGCAGCCAATGGTCTTTTTCCCTTCAGGTAGTGGCACAAGATCCCATGTCTTATTTTCAGCCAAGGTATTCATTTCTTCATCCATAGCTGCACACTAGTTCTCATCTTTCACTGCTTCAGCATATGTACCTGGTTGTTTGATCTCCATCACTTTTGTCATGTAAGCATAATGCTTTGCAGAGTAGCCACTGTACGTCAACCTGTCAATAGGGTATTCTGACTCTCTATTGAGCGTCTAGGCTGTGGTGCACTGCTCAATTTCCCTCTCTCATGAGGCGGAATGTACCTGCTCTGCCTTGTGCCAGGCGTATAGACAATCGGAATACTAAGTTTACTGTCTAAAGTGTCAGTAGACTCATATCCAGAAGTCATTCTACCAGGTGTCATCATACCAGATGCATCCTCAGTAGCTTTCTCTTTTCCTTTTCTGTCCAAGACATTATATCTCCCCCTCACTGACATACTGGTGTTAGTGGATGGTGAGCTCCTCAATCTCCCTGTCCATGGGGATACTGTGTGACCACTAGGACCTGTCATAGCAGTGCTCTGCTGCAAATCAACTGTAAATACATGAGTAGAAGGCATATCCGATGGCACTGTAGCCGTTGATACATACCAAGAATCCATCTCATAAAAAATAACATCCTTGCTCACCAAAGTCTCCCTGGTAGAGGGATCATAGCATTTGTATGTCTTCTTCTCCTGCGAATATCCAATGAAAACACACTTATGCGCTTTTGAATCTAGCTTTTTCATTTTCTTATCTGGAATGTGCACATAAGCAAGACAGCCAAAGACTTTCATGTGACTTACATCCGGCTTATAGCCATACAACTTCTCAAACGGTGTCATCTCATGAATACCTGCAGTGGGAGTCCGATTCAAGATATACATGGCTGTCATAACAGCCTCAGCCCAATAATAGAGCGGCATCTTCTTCTCATTCATTATGGCACGAGCAGCTTCCATCAAGACCCTGTTCTTTCTTTCAGCTACCCCATTCTACTGAGGAGTGTAGCTGCAGGTAAGCTGCCTGCGCATGCCATTTTCAGCCAGAAAATTATCAAACTCATTTGACACATACTCCCCACCGCTATCTGATCTCAAGCAAGAGATATAGCAGTCAAATTCCTTTTCAACCTGCTTTTTAAATTGCTGAAAAACAGCAAACACCTCATCCTTTGTTTTCAGGATATACACCCAAGTATAGCAACTGTAATCATCAATGAATGTCACATAATACTTCGAGCCTCCCATAGATGCATTATGGACTGGCCCCCAAACATCAGAGTGCACTTACTGCAATGGACGTGTACTCTGCCTTACATGCCTGACAAATGGCAACCTGGATTGCTTATCAAACTGGCAAGCATCGCATACATGACCAATATCTGAGTATTGGAACTTGGGTAAACCTGTAACGAGCTGTTTTTTCTGCATAATTTGCAGCCTTTGCAAATTTACATGCCCCACTCTCTTGTGCTAAATTTCCAAATCTCTGATAGTGCCAGAACCATGGGCAAACATAGCTGAATTCAGCTCTGGCAAAGTAGCATCAAGAGTAAACATTCTGCCATTCCTGTGACCGCGAGCTATCAACTTGTATCCATTTCCAAACTCTTCAATAAAGCAGCCATGCTTATTGAATCTAACCTGCAAGTTCTGCTCCTGACCGACAGACAATAAGTTCTTTGTAATCGATGGAACATGCAGTACATCATGCAAATTTTTCTTTCTGCCATCATGAACCACAAGAGGCACTTTGCCTTTATGTTCAATGCTATGTTGCGTGTCATCACGTGTACAGACATAGGCATGTTTTTCAGCCACCATATCAGTGAACCAATCACCGTGAGGGGTCATGTGGTTCGATGCCCCTGAATCAATATACCAAATTGCATCATCAGTGGATTTTTCAGCAGCTCTGTCTTTTACATACTCCATGGCAAACAATCTATCTCCTAAAGTATCAACTGTTTGACTAGACGTAGCAAAGTGTCCATGTTGTTTGCCTTTCTGATTGCCCTGCTTCTTCCAGCACCTTGGCAATATGACCATACTTCCCGCAATAATGACAATTCTTATCCTTATTCGGATTGTCAGATGGACGCTGCTGTTGCCAGGAGCCTCTGCCTCTAAGGCTAGATCTCCCCTTGCCTCTAAAGTTTCCACCACCTCTTGCATTCAATACCTGCTGGTTGTTATTGCCATAGGATGCATTCTGCTGGCCTTCTCTGCCAAATTCATAGCCTCTACCTCGGCTGCCACGGCCACGCTGATTCGAATAAAAAACTGCATCCTTATTTTTAGAACTGCTTGACCCTGTAGCCAAGCCAAGTTTAACCTCCTCATGTATAAGCAATGCAACTAGCTCATTAAAATCAGGCATTTCAACCCTCACAGACACAGAAGTGTCAAAAGACTTATAGTCAGGCCCAAAGCCATTCAAAGTCACAGCAACCATGTCTTCATCTTCAACCTGTGAACCAACAGATACCAGCTGATCCGCAATGATCTTAACCTTCGTGACATAATCCTGTATAGATCTGCTCTTTCTCTCCATGTTGTTGAACTTCTGCTTCAACTGTATCTTCCTGGCACTTGTGGTTGTGCCATAGTACTTGACCAAAATGTCCCATGCATTCTTAGGAGAGTTGCAGTTCATTATCTGCATTACCATGGCATCTGAGATACATAAAGAGAGCCAGTGTAAAACTCTACGAGCTCTTTCTGTCCAAGCTCGGTGTAATCGTCTCTGATCAGCCGCAGGTCGATTTGGGAGCTCAGGTTCAGCTTCCGCTCGAGTCACCAACTCCCAGTAGCCTTTCCCTATTAAGAAGTTCTCCATGCGGAACTTCCATATGGCATAATTGTTACTGTTAAGCGTTTCCCCCACTATTTGGGTTATGTTGTCAGTCCTCTCTGCATTAGCCATATTGTACCAGACAATATTTAGTCATTGCCTGACTTCGTGCAAGCCAACAAGTATGACTGACTAAGTTCAATCCTCAACTGTTTATGACAGTTTTCTGCAATTAATTGCAGTAAAAAACCAGGGTATTTCAGCCCAATGACAACTCAAAACAGTCCACAAACAAGTGGTCTAACCCGTAGGTATAACAGTCAATACATATGCTATGTAGTTGCTTCAGCTTAAACTCCTGCAATCTCACTGTTAGGGGAAAATACATGCAGTCTGAAAATTGTAATCTGTGAGTAACCAACAGTAATTTCAAGGCCAGGAACATTGAATATACATGTCATACATGTCCCATAACACTTGCAGCAGTTCAGAGATCTATCTCTGCATATGAGTTCCCAGTCAAGTCACTCTGACATAGAGTATGACATGTGTTGCAAGTACAAAACAAGATATACCTGCTGTATATTTCAGCCACAAAAAA
The DNA here is from genome assembly GCF_053477565.2 of Lygodium microphyllum. Taxonomy (NCBI): domain Eukaryota; kingdom Viridiplantae; phylum Streptophyta; class Polypodiopsida; order Schizaeales; family Lygodiaceae; genus Lygodium; species Lygodium microphyllum. The sequence goes on along the minus strand of NW_028229809.1, from coordinate 63,585 downwards.
AACAGTCACTGTCAAGGTATTTCAGTCCCAAAGACTTTGCAAAATGCCATAACCTTATGCTACCATGCATAGAACCCGATACATGATCTTGACCTCATCCAAGACTGATCTGTCTCCAAGAGTCAAGAGCAACCAAGGCATTTTCAGCATTTACTGGTTATTTACTGTTCATGACATTCAAGAACCATGTCAAAGCATTTTGCTTCAGCTCCATACATTTGCTTCAACTTCCTTCTCAATGATCACAGCATTTGAGAGAGAAATACAAATCACAGTGTACCTGGGGCTAACTAGAGTGACTGATACACTTCAAAGTGTAGTGATACATGCAGCCTACATTGCTCATGACAGATTTCAGCCTGTCAATGACTTCCCAAAACTGAGCATTTCAGTCAATAACTTCAGTCCATAACCATGTCAGTCAATGCATATGTCTTCACAAATATGTCTATGCTCAATAGACCCTTTTGAGCATGCCCGGAAGCCTCAATCTTTTACTTACTGTCAAGTGCTTGCTGAATATTCACTGTACACAGCAGTGAACTGTCTTTTTCAGACCTGCAGTCTGTCCAGCTCATAGATGAGCTCATATGCAAGCATTTGTTTACCATTGATGTAGACCACCTTCCATTGAGTGTAGATATGGTTTACATCACCTCGGGAACCATCAACAACCTGAATCTCTGCGTGCAGGAGCAGCCCTTGGATCTGGTGCAATCACGCAGCCTGTAGATCTGGTTCCAGCAGCAGGTCGTGTGTCCAATGATGCTATGTAAGCACTCTCATGTGCCTAATGCAACCTTAGAAGACTCCCAAATTAGCCACCAATGGCCTCTTGGACAATGGCAAGTCTTCTTCCACAATGCATACCTTGTGTTAGAGCAATGGAGGAAAATGACAGTCAGTTCTTTGTTCTCTTCAACCCTGACAGTTCAATCTTCAGGTCTTCTTCTTCCCATATGCACTCCACAGAGCCGAGTCATGGGTGCTCTGATACCATGTTAACAATCAAAGACAGAGACAAGAGTGAAGAAGCAACAGTTAGAGCAGAGTGCTCTCTCGCTTTCATTATCATTCCACACACTACTTAGTGAATGTACAACCTAAGGTCACAAAGGACCATTCACACCAAAGCAGTTAAGTCCTAAGCACCGATTTATTTAATGTCTGCATAGTGTGGTACAATTGGACAACTTAAGTGTCGGGTATGGTCATACTAAAGATAGTAGATCGAGCTTGAAGTCTTAACAGTTCGGAGTATGACACACTCTCCAGCTCATTATCCTTGCCCTGATCCTTGAGATACAGGAGTTCGAGGTTTAGTACTCATTCACTGCGTAGTGTGTTTGCTGCATGAGTATTGTATTATTCAGTAGTTATATCACTTTATTTATTTATTGTGTTCATTGTCTCAGAGTTACCCTAACCCTAACTGTGTTCTTTTATCAGTCTGTGCTTTGTCGTATGATTGTTATTTGTGTTTCAATATTAGAGTATTTAGTAGGTTGAGCTAGGCACTATCCACCTAGAGTTTGTGCCTACATCTGACAAATTTGTAGATATTTTGACCAAAGCGGTCAACCGACTGGTTTTTCAGTATGTGTTACCCAAGATCAGTTTGGGTACACCCTCCCCTATTTCTTCAGCTTGATGGGGAGAGAGTGCTTTTCTCGTGCTTTCCCTTTCAGTTTGAGAGGGGGCGGTTACTTCTCTTGATAGTGACAGTGATGATGCTTACAGTTTTTAGACATTCATTCCTGTATTATATTATGGACATTTGTAACTTCATCCGCACTGTCAGGATGATATGATTGTAAAAGGGCGCTTGGGAAAGTGAACAATTCCCTTGCGAGGACACTGTCCAAGTGGCACCGTTGCATTGCATCTTGCGTGAGCATGACATTTTGCATTACCCTTTGCATTACCCCATACATTGGCATTTTGTTCATATACACATGTATCTGTGCGCATTTATCTCTTTTCGGTCTTTTGGAGTGGTCGACTTTGGATCCACTATATTTCTGGCATTACCCATGGTAGTCTCCAAGGCAATTTTTCCTTAGCTTGCTTTGCTTATCTTTCTTGCTTTATTTATTTGATATATTCGCACCATAACCTTATTCTTCTTCACCGACACCCAGTAATGGTAGGGATAGTAGGCTTGTTTTGTGAAGGTCTTGGGTCTGACCATCCTTTATCATTCTCACGTTTGGGATACGAATACTCAATAGGACAAAATCTGATTTGAATCCATACTTCATGCTAAACCTATTAAATTTCAAAAAAAAAAGAAAAAGAAGTCTATAGCTGATTCCATCCACCTTTGTAGGGCTTGGTAGGCCACTGGGTAGCCGACGTGCACCCTTTGTGCAATGCCCTGTCCTCTTTGGGATGATCACTTGGCCTCCCTTGGTAAGATTCCCATCGCCGACATACACCCTTCGTCCAATGATCTGGCTGCTTTGGGATGGGACGCCTTGGGGCAAAAGGTCTTTCTCGTGGCATTGTTGTTGGGCGTGAGAGAGGGGTGTTGAGCTAGAAATGCATTAGCTTTACTTAGATAGCCCCAAAACTTGCTTAATTAATGAAGAAACCTTGTTTATTTAAAAGAAATGCGATCCTAGAGAGTTTTTGTGTCCCATAAGCACAAACCCACTTGGAAGGGCCCAAACTTTCTATAAATAAGTATATTGCCTCCATTAAGACTACAATCTTGTTTTTGCAGATTTCAGGTGTTTCAGCTTGTTGCCCACACCCCGTTCGCAGAAGACATCTCAACCGAAGTTGTCCATTGCTGTCTCCATTAGTTGGTGCCTGATTTCCAGCCTTCTTGATGCAGTTTGGAGTTGATCCCAGCCAGGCGTCTATTGTTCCTGTGCAGACTTGTTGCCATACAGCCGGTTACGTCATCACAGCCCTGCGTTTGCTTCTTGTAGGTTGTCGTCCAACTGCTGCAGGTGTCGTTTGGCAGTTTTCTCTCTCCTCCAATTGTCGCTAGGCTATGCAGCCTGTATTTGACAAATTTTCTCTCTCTATTGTGGCCAGTTTTCTGCAGCCCGCGTTTGCCTGTTTTCTCTCTCATCAGCCTGTGCTTACTACATATTCTCTCTCCTCATTGCCGCCTGTATCAAATCTAGCTTCTCACTGCTGTGTTTGCTGGTGTTCGACATCCGAAGGCTACCTTGCTGCGATTCGGGATCCGTTCAGAGTACGACACACTCTCCAGCTCATTACCCTTGCCCTGATCCTTGAGATACAAGAGTTTGAGGTTCACTATTCATTCACTGCATAGTGTGTTTGCTGCATGAGCATTGTATATTCAGCAGTTATATCACTTCAGTTATTTACTATGTTTATTGTCTCTGAGTGACCCTAACCCTAACTGTGTTCTTTTATCAGTCTATGCATTGTCATACGATTGTTATTTGTGTTTGTGTCAGAGTATTTCTTTACATTTGGAAGGTTGTTTTACAGGCTCACTGTAGGGGTGGTGGATAGAGCAGTGATGGTTGGGGCTTAGTTTTCAAAACTTGAGCTTCAAAAAACAAAAATGTGGCCAATTCAAATTTCAAACAACTTGCCATAGCAAATAAATTTGCAGCACCTGTCATGAGATTGTGTATGATGCTCTTTCTTTTTGATGCATAAGAAATGAGCCACAATTGTATACTTGGGCAAAGAGATATGAAGCAAACGTCCTTGCAATTTTCCTTTCGTTTATTCATATATAACAATGAGGAATGCATGGCAATGGCATAGAAAAAGCACTTGAAGGACACCATTGCCTTACTTCTTCACCAAGTGTCCAAGCATTAGACAATTGATTACTTAAGATATATTGGGAAGTCCCGTGTATATGAATCATGACATCTTGTCTCCAAAGCCCACTTTGATCATGATATAGGAAATTGAGTGTATAATATCAAAAGCTTTTCCTCTATCCATGTACATCAAGGGAACATCTATTGTTGTGTACAGCTATAATGTCTGCCATTAGTCAATTGGGAATGCAACCATATTATTGAGGATGCATATCTTTGTGTCAAATCATTTTGTTTTTATAGACACATTTTGATATGATCCTATAAACAACAGGCATCAAAATGATAGGATGCCAATCCTTCAATATGCTTCAATTAATTCCAAAGTGCATCAAATAATTTGATTGTGAGGCCATCCAAGGTGTGAAATTCTATTTCCTTAGAGCTGGTTTGACATTATTTAGCTTGTTTATCGTGAGTGTAGATGCAGATGCCTTTGTGATAGAATAGAGTGCACTAGATCTATCATCCTCCTTTGTGTGTTGGTAGTAGCACGATCAGATGTATCTGAAGCAGCTAATGAATTGGAAGTGTAGCATGCATACATCATGTAATGGGGTCGTCCATAGTGTTGATCCCATAATGAAAGCCAAGCCATAAAGGCGCATAGTTAGACAAATCAGTACCATAATCATTTGAAGCTTGCATGGAAATTTCAAAATGTGTGCCATGTAAAGAAATGCCCTAACACAACAATATAAACGGAAATCGTGCGACAAAGCACAGATTGATAAAAGAATACAATTAGGGTCAGGGTAACTCAGAGACAATGAACACAGTAAATAAATGATGTGATATAACTACTGAATAATACGATGCTCATGCAGCAAACACACTATGCAGTGAATGAATACTAAACCTCGAACTCCTGTATCTCAAGGACCAGGGCAAGGGTAATGAGCTGGAGAGTGTGTCGTACTCCGAATGGATCCCGAATCGCAGCAAGGCAGCCTCCGAATGTTAAACACCAACAAATGCAGCAGTGAGAAGAAGCTGGATCTGATGCAGACAGCAGTGAGGAGAGAAATACTAAAAATGCAGGCAGTAGGTGGGAGAGAGACTAAAAACGTAGGTAGAACAACCTGCAGAGAAGAGAGAAAGACTAAAAACGTAGGCAGGACAGCCTGCAGGAGAGAGAAAGATAAAAATGTAGGCAGGAGAGTTTTAAACCCAAGTCATTCACAAAACTAGCAAGCCAATCTCTCACATTGACTAGGATAAGTGCCTAAGGATAATACAAGTATGTGTGTGTGCCAATCATGTGGTGAATATGGGGAGAGGCAAAAAAGATGATGGTGGGCTTAGTAAGACAAGCGAAGCAAGCAAGCAAGCAAGGGTAGGGAAACTGCCTTTAGGAGAACTGCCATGTGTTATACCACGAATATGGTGGATCTTAGAGTCCACCACTCCAAAAGACCGAAGAGGGATAAATGCACACAGATGCATGTTTACATGAACGGAATGTCAATGCATGGGGTAATACAAAGGGAGATGCAAGATGTCATACACATGTAATATGCTATGCAACGGTGCCCTCGCAGGGGAATTGTTCACTTGTCCAAGTGCCCTTTTACAATCAGGTCATCCTGACAGGGCGGATAAAGTTACAAATGTCCATAATACAATACAAAAGAATAAATGAATGGAATGTCTAAAAACTGTAAGCATCATCACTGTCACGATTAAGAGTAGAAGCCGCTCCCTCTCAAACTGGAAGGGAAAGCAAGAGGGAAGCATTCTCTTCTCGTCAAGCTGAAGTAGGGGAGGGTGTACCCAAGCCGCGATCCTAGGAAGCAGGTACTGAAGAACTGGCTGGTTGACGGCTTTGGTCAAAATGTCTGCAAAATTATCTGATGAAGGCACAAACTCTAGGCGAATAGTGTCTAGCTCAACCTGCTCTCGGGAAAAGTGAAAGTGGACTTCCACATGCCGCGTCCATGGTGTGATGATTGGATTGCCCGTAAGGGCAATGGCACTTTGGTTGTCGCAGTAAACAATTGTGGGAGAGATGCAAGGAAAATGAAGTGCCGCCAGTAAACTCCTTAGATAGATGGTCTCAGTGATGCCATTGAAGAGAGCTCGGTACTTAGCCTCGGTCGAGAAAGTCGCCACTGTCTCCTGCTTACGGCTGGACCAAGAAATGGGAGCCGTGCCCAAGGTAAAGAGGTAGCCGCCATGGGAACCCTGGGTGTCAGGATCTCTTGCCCAATCAAAATCAGTGTACCCTTGCAAACATAAACCAGAACCATATGTCAGGCCATAAGAATAAGTGCATCGTAAATAACGCAACATACGAAGTCATGCAATCCAATGTGACATTCTAGGTGCTGTGAAATACTGACTGAGTATGCTAACTGAGTAAGCTAAATCTGGTCTAGTGTGAATTAACCAAAGAAGTTTTCCCACAATAGAGCAATAGATATGTGCATGTGCCATTTCCACGACTGCCCGGTTCCTATGCTCTACAACTCCATTTTGAGAGGGAGAGTTAGTAGAGGTGAGTTGGCGAGAGATGCCATGCTTCTGTAGAAACTCGAAAAACTCGTAGGAGATAAACTCACCATCAGTATCACTCATGCAACCGATACGACGACTAGTCTGGTTATGAACCGGTAGCACCCAAGCAGAAAAATATGTGAAAGTATCTGACTTATGCTTGAGAAAGTACACCCACATGTATCTGGAATGATCATCCACAATAAAAAAGTACAGCGCGCCGTTTAAGGCGGCAATGGATGTGTGAGAGAGAGAAGAAAATTTCTTGTGTGTCTTACTCACCTCCCAACTAAATATACCCTCTTCCCACCTTCTAATCGGGTCTCTAGGGCCTGTTTTCATGGTGCACCCGACCGGTGTTCCCAAATAGACAAGTCTTGCCCAATTTAGCAAGAAATCTGAGGGTATCCCATGAGCTTCGGACCTTGGCACTTCTTGCCCTTGTCCGGGACACACTAATTAATGGCTGTCTTGGGCTACTTGCCTGGCCGAAGGTTATTATGTTTGACATTCTCTCTCCCTTTCAAAAAATCATTGTCCTCAATGATTAGTGATGGGAAGTGTCGTCGAATTAGAGCTTCTGATTTCCATGTAGCATCAGTAACTGGTAGACCCTTCCAAGCAACTAGATACTCGTGGAGAGTATGATTACGCAACTGTTTCTCTCTTCGATCTAGTATCTTGTCTGGTCCATAGTCAACAATTGAATCCTGTTCCTGCAAAGGTACCATACCATCAATTAGGTTATCATCACGTGAGATATACTTTCTTAATTTGCTAACATGAAACACTGGATGAACACGGCATCCAGGAGGAAGTTCCAATCTGTAAGTTGCATCACTTAGCTTGTGAATAATTTTCCACGGTCCACAATATCTTGGAGATAACTTTGGACATTTGCCAGTTGATAAACTAGATGACTTGGCTAGTACTTGGAGAAAAACTTTTTCTCCTAATTCAAAGATCCTACTTGACCTTTTCTTATTTGCAAAATGCTTAGCCCTATCAATAGCTTGCTGTAACTTGGCTTGAGCAATTTTAATATTAGCCTGTATGTCAATAAGAAATTCTGCCGCAGCTGGGCATTTCTCATTTGACCTTACTGTACTAGGAAAACTTGGATTCATTCCATAATTTATTTCAAAAGGAGACAAACCTGTTGCCTTATGAGGTCTGTTGTTATACACAAATTCTAACAAAGACAAATGCGTATCCCAATCTGTTTTTGGGTGATCATTACTTGACATGTTTGAAGACACATTTAAACGACCAAAGACATGATGCCAAAAATGACCAATAAACTTGACATCCCTATCAGGCACAATGGACGTAGGTAGACCATGCAACCTAAACACATGATCAATAAACAAATCTGCGACTTCTGGAGCTTCCACACTTTTGCGTGTGGCTATAAAATGAGCCATTTTACTGAAGCGATCCATTATCACTAGGATAGTGTCTTTTTGTCTCTGGGTTCTAGGTAAGCCGACAATGAAATCCATGGAAATACTTTTCCAATTAGATTCTGGAATTTGTAATGGCATTAGCAGACCTGGTGGCTTCACCCTTTCTGCTTTATTAACTTGACATTGAAAGCATTGTTGGTTATATTGGCAAACATCCTTGGCCAACTTTGGCCACCAAAATGTCCTTCTAACAAGCTGTATGGTCTTATCAATACCAGGATGTCTTGCACAAGGCACATCATGGTTATCAAACAAAACTTTCTTTCGTAGTTCGCGTGCACTAGGAACATAGTGTCAGAGTGCAGTGGTGCGGAAGCGTAGGACTGAGAGAGAGAGAATGCAGAGAGAGAAGAGAGAGAAAGAGACAGTGGAAGATGAAGATCTGCTGTATAAAGTGTGCTGTATACAAAGATATGCAGATATGTACACGGGCGCAGTACGCTGGACTGCGTGTCTCCACCTCGACGATGCAACCTGCTGTTCACCTCAAAGTCCGCTGCAGTCTGCACTGTCTCCTGTCTGAAATCTGCGAATAGAGACGGAATCTGCGCGTGCCACCAGTCTGTAATCTGCGAGCAGTGAAGTGTAAGAGACTGCTGAAAACCTCAGCTATTTATAGCCAGAAAAACAGGGCGCCAGAAAAGACCTGTCGCCGACTGACAGGACAGGTCGGACTGCCACGTGGCAGTCCGATTGTGCAGTCCGACTGCACATGGACAGAAACTGTCAAATTGCACCTGGTCAGGCTGTGATCTCTAACACCCCCTCTCAGAGCCTGGGCAGGGCAGAAGCCTGAGGGATCTGGAATGTCTCCGAAGTAGAGCCCGGGGAAGTGCCTGCGTAAACAAATCTGCAAGATTGTCCTCTGTCTTGCAGTACTCCACAGTGATGGTCTCATCCAGAAGCTTCTCTCTGATGAAGTGGTACTGGATCTCTATGTGCTTCATCCTGGCATGAAAAACAGGATTCCGTGCCAAGGCAATGCAACGCTCATTGTCACATTGCAGCAAAGTAGGACGAGTCTGGGGGCAGCCAAGTTCCTCCAACAATCTCCGAAGCCACACAGCCTCACATGTGGTGGAAGACGCGGCCTGATACTCCGCCTCAGTAGACGAAAGGGCTACCGTGGGCTGCTTCTTGCTACTCCATGAGATAACACCTGCACCCAAGGTAAAACAGTAACCTGTAGTAGACCGCCTGTGGTCCACATCACCGGCCCAATCCGAGTCGCTCCAACCTGCAAGTACAAGATCTGAACCATCTGTCCCTGCAGGATAATGAATCCCTAAATCAGACGTCCCCCTCAAATACCGAAGTATCCTCTAAGCAGCCTGCCAATGCACCGTTTGAGGTTCACTCATGAACCCTGCCAAGAGCCCAACAGCAAAACAAAGATCAACACGAGTGTTGAGAAGCCAAATCAAGGATCCAATCAACTGACGATAGCGGGAAGCATCCGCCATGGGAGAAGCTGAATGGGAAGTGGCCTTCCAGTTCGGATCCATAGGAGTAGAAAGGGGCCGACAATCCTCCATCGCAAAAGAAACCAAGAGCTCTTGTACATATCTTTGCTGAGAGATGAAGATCCCCCTCTGAGACTGATAAATCTCATGGCCCAAAAAGAAATGGAGTAGACCTAAGTCCGTCATCTCGAACGTCCGATGTAAAGCTGACTTCGTCTCTTGGACTTGCTGTGCATGATCACCTGTGACAATCAAATCATCAACATACAACACAGAAAGAACACAATCATCCTCGGAAGTGTAAACATAAAGCTGCGGATCGGCCTTAGAACGCCGATATCCCAACTGTGACTGAAGGAACGAATCAATCTTCTCGTTCCATGCACGCGGAGCCTGCTTGAGGCTATACAAGGCCTTCTTCAACCTTTAGACTTTCCCATCTGAAGATCCAAAGCCAGGAGGCTGCTCAACATAGATCTCCTCCTTCAAATCACCATTAAGGAAGGCCAACTTCACATCCAACTGGTAAACAGGCCATCTCCTATGGCCAGCCAAGGCAAGAACAGCTCTAATGGTCACCATACGAGCAGTGGGTGCAAAAGTATCACGACAATCAATCCTTGGGCGCTGTGCAAAACCTTTAGCAACAAGGCGAGCCTTGTGCTTATCCAAAGAACCATCGCTTAGGTATTTGGTCTTGAAGACCCATTTGACGCCAATCACCTTCTTATTCGGGGGGCATGGCACGAGTGACCAAGTGCCATTCCTCTCAATAGCCTCCAACTCGGCTTCCATAGCTTTCTTCCATGGTGCGGACTGTAAAGCCTCCTTCACGGAGGTGGGCTCTCGATCTTGCATAACACGGGTCATCAAACAATAGTTAGAGCAAACAAGCTCCGTAGAATGTGCCTGGTGCCTCCGTGACCGCCGCGGACCATCCTGCGATCCCCATTCCTCAGGAACCCCCTCGATCTCTGAATCACGTAGTGTGTCACGGGCCCATCAAGGAGGAGGCCGAACCTCCCCTCGTCTCTCTCCATCAGCTGAAGACTCTGGAAGATCCACCGGTGGTAACTCCTCAGGGGTGACCGGTGGAATAGTAGACTCTGTGTCAGAAACAGAATCATAATCATAATCAAAAGGCACGGGCTCCAAAGGAATTGTAGCGGGAGCCCAACTCTCCCCTGGATCTCCAAGAACGGGATGCTCCTCACCCGTTGATATGGCCAGAACCTCCGCAAACCGCACATCTCGACTAGTGTACACATCCCGCTTGACGGGATCATACAATCGATAGCCTTGGGACTGGGAACTGTAGCCAACAAATACCTGTCTTCGGGAAGCTGCTTCAAATTTATCACGGTGAGCCTTGGGAATGTGAACATAGGCATCACACCCAAAGACCCTAAAGTAAGAAACATCGGGCTTAGTCCCAAAGTAAGCCTCAAAAGGGGTCATCCCATCAACGGCCGAAGTGGAGGATTGATTAAGGATGTGGACTGCAGTAGCCACAACCTCGGCCCACAGAACCTGAGGGGTCTGTCGGTGCTCCATCATGGTGCGTGCCATCTCGATCACACTGCGGTTTTTCCGTTCAAGAATGCCATTTTCTTGAGGAGTGTTGGTATTAGTAAACTCCTGGTGAATACCTTTATCTGCACAAAAACGAGCAAACTCATTAGAAACAAATTCACCACCCTTGTCGGATTGCAAGGTCTTCAATCTCCGGCCTGATCGGTTCTCCTTAAAGAGAAGCCAATCCTTGAAGTGGGAGAAAGCTTCTGACTTCAATGCCAAGAAATAGGCCCATGTCATCCTGCTGTAGTCATCTACGATCAGCATGAAGTATGAGCTCCCACGCAAGGACTCGTTCCTCATAGGGCCACATAGATCCGTAGATACAAGCTCCATCGGTGAAGTAGACCACCGCGAGCTATGTGGGGAATGGCATCCCTATGCTGCTTTCCACGAATGCAGGAGACACATGGCTGCTGGCTCACCACTATATCCGATAACCCTCGAACAAGCTGTCCACGTGACGCCCTCCGAAGATAATCATAGTTGAGGTGACCAAACCGAGCATGCCATAACTCTGACTGTGTCTGAGAGGTAAGAAGAAGAGTAGAGAGGGCGGTGGAAGACTTCAATTTATAGATGCCGTTCTCCTCATATCCGGATGATAGAACCTTCCGTGACCCACGATCAAGGACGAGCACCGAATTACTGTCAAACTCCACCAAAAGTCGAAGGGAGCAAATCTTATGAACTGACAGGAGATGATACCCTAAACCTGGTACATGCAAGAGCTCTGAGGTATGGGTACCACCATGTCCATCGGGAATAAGCTGCATCTTACCCTGTCCTGCAATAGACACTGAAGAGCTATCTCCAATGAGAATCTGCCCACGCGAGGGTCGCAACTGGGCAACACCATCTGATGAAGGAGTCATGTGCTGGGAGGCACCACTATCAACGATCCACTCTCGAGCCTAGGGAGCCGTCATCGCAGCATCAGAAGCATTCGGTGAAGAGTCCTCAATGACAGCTAGATGAAGAAATGCAGTTGATGAAGGTGCAGCCACCGCTCCAGAATCCTTCGTGTCCTTCTTGTTGGTGTCCTTCTTGTCTTTGTCAGGGCAATCCTTCTTCCAATGGCCAGTCTTTCCACAAATATGACATGTGGATTCTTTGTCCTTGTCCTTGTCCTTCTTTGACTTGTTATCCCCCTTCTTCTTCTTTTGGTCCTTCCCCTTCTTCTGAGAGGCTTGACTTGTCAATGCCTCCGACTTGGAAGCATTCTGTCCCTTTAGTTGTTCCTCTTGGTCCAAGACCATAGGAACCAACTCTTCCCACCGAAGAGTAGACTCTCGCCCCGAAGCAATAAGAGCGGAGTAGAAAGTACCGAATCGTGGTGGCAACTGGGACAATAGTGTGATCGCCATGTCTTCGGAGGAAATCGGCTTCCCCGCATTCTGAACCTGCATCTGAAGCTGTCTAAGCTTGTTGATATGCTCCCGCAACGAAGAAGACTTGTTTACGGACAAGGTCCGCATCTGAACCTCCAAAGAAACCCGCTTCATAAGGGTCATCCGGTTATACATCTGATCAAGCTCCAGCCATATCTCCCGAGCCACCATCAAGTGCTCGATGTGAGCTATCACGGCTGTAGTACAAGACAAAAAAAGAAAGGAACGAATCCTGGCATTCAGTTTGTCCCAGTGAGACTGAGCCTTGGCCAACTCCGCATGAGCATCGGAAGAGAGTTTGGACTCATCTCTTACTGAGGGCCGGTCGATCTCCTCCTGTACAAGCTCCGCCAAATCATAGGACTCAAGGATGGCCAACATCATGACGCGCTAGATGCGGTAGTTGTCGCCATCAAGCTTCTGATCTGCGGGAAGAGCCGGTAAGATAGGAACCTTCCGGTCCATAATCGTCTGGAACTCCAAGTCAATCTCGGTAGACATCTTCACCTGTAATGCCTTCACAAACGCAAAAGTAGCCCCCTCTGACTGTGATAACTCAGTCTGTTAGGGCTCTTCCGCGTCCTGAAACTTCTTCACCCGCCGGAGGCGATGAAAAAGCAAAACCTGCACTTGAAAGCTGAAAACTCAAACTTCCTCCTCGTCAAACAGCAGTAAACAGTAGCAAATCCACCACCTGGACTCCTTTCTTGCGCGCCCACGCTCGCTTCAGCCTTGTTCCGAGGCGCAGCCCTCCTGCCTGCCCTCAAACGCTGAAAACGCAACCTTGTGTCGCGATAGAAACTCCTCTTCAGGTTGGTTCTGCGCTCAGTCAGCCCTCTAACACTGCTCTGATACCATGTCAGAGTGCAGCGGTGCGGAAGCGTAGGACTGAGAGAGAGAGAACGCAGAGAGAGAAGAGAGAAAGAGACAGTGGAAGATGAAGATCTGTTGTATAAAGTGTGCTGTATACAAAGATATGCAGATATGTACACGGGCGCAGTACGTTGGACTGCGTGTCTCCACCTCGACGATGCAACCTGCTGTTCACCTCGAAGTCCGTTGCAGTCTACACTGTCTCTTGTCTGAAATCTGCGAACAGAGACGGAATTTGCGCGTGCCACCATTCTGTAATCTGCGAGCAGTGAAGTGTAAGAGACTGCTGAAAACCTCGGCTATTCATAGCCAGAAAAACTGGGCGCTAGAAAAGACCTGTTGGCTGCATTAAATGCAGCCGACTGACAGGACAGGTCGGACTGCCACGTGGCAGTCCGACTGCACATGGACAAAAACTGTCCGACTGCACCTGGTCAGGCTGTGATCTCTAACACACAGATCTTGCCTTTTTGTTTAAGAAACCCTTTCTCAATTGAAAGGTTTTTAAATAAACTTGCCTTATCAGAAATAACAGTAGGTAATGAAACAAAAGTATCTGGTCCATCCCTAATCAAAGAGTCTCGTTCTATGGCCTGATAAATTTTTGCCATATAAGAGTCCTCTAATTGTTCTTCCTTTATTTCTTGAAGCAATGAGCTTTCTAAAATTGTAAAGCTCATTTGATACATTATACGAGATAATGCATTAGCAATAACATTATCCTTACCCTTCTTGTATAGAATTTCCACACGAAATTCTTGCATCATTTCAGCCCATCGAGCTTGGTGCCCTCGAAGATCTGGTTGACTACAAAAATTCTTAAGGGTATGGTGATCTGTATAAACTTTAAAATCTGCACCATATAAATAGCGCCGCCAAATTTTAAGGCAATGAATAATAGCATAAAGCTCTTGTTCATGAATTGGCCAATTCTGTTGGCTTGGGGAAAGCTTCTTGCTTTCAAAAGTTACAGGCCTGCCTTTTTGGCTAAGGACTGCACTTATCGCGATGCTACTTGCATCTGTTTCTAAAACAAATGGTTTCTTAGGATCAACTATCTTGAGAACAGGGGCATTAGAAATTGCTTGTTTCATAGTCTCAAAACTTTCTTGTTGCACTGATGACCACACATAGGGCACCATAGCTTGCAACAAATCTATCATAGGAGCAGCTATATATGAGTATGCATATATAAATCTCCTATAGAATCCTGACAATCCCAAAAAGGAACGAAGAGCTGTTTCATTTTGGGGTGTCGGCTAGCTAAGTATCACAACAACCTTATTGGGGTCTATCTTGATCCCATTGGCAGATACAATATGACCTAAATACTCTATCTCTGCTAAACATAGAATCGTCTCGTCTGGGTTAGCATAGAGTTTTGCTTTCCGCAAAGTTTCAAAGAATGTCACCAAATGTGACTCATGTTCATGGATACTCATACTATACACAAGCACATCGTCAATAAAATCTACAACGAACTTGCCCATGTATGGTCTTAGCAAATCATTCATTAACATCATAAAAGTAGCAAGAGCATTTGTTAAACCGAAAGGCATAATCAAATGCTCATATTGACCAAATCTTGTTCTAAAAGCAGTTTTAAAAATATCTTCATCTCTTACTCTAATCTGGTGATTACCACTTTTTAAATAAATCTTACTAAAGATAGAAGCACCACCTAGAGCATCCAAGAGATAATCAATACGAGGCATAGGATATCTATGCTTGACAGTTATTTTATTTAAAACCCTGTAGTCTACACACATTCGAAAAGAACCATCTTTCTTTTTTACAAGTAAAACAGGGGCTGCAAAGGGTGAAAAGCTAGGTCTAATCAATCCTTTGCTTAAGTGCTCATCCACCACCTTATGGACTTCATTCTCCTCTTGTAGACTCATCCTGAACGGGGGTCTAGCAACTGGATTAGCTCCTGGGACGAGCTCAATCCGATGCTCCACGTTCCTACGAGGAGGTAAACCAAGAGGTAGTTCAGATTTAAATACATAAAAAAATTGGGCTCTTATTTTACTTGATAAAGTTGAAGGGATACTTGTGGAACTTTCACCTTTATACATGCCATCCTTTGACACACATTTAGAAATATTTAAAATATAACAAAAGTAAAGAGACTTACAGTCAATCTTGAGCGTCTTGGTCATCGAGAGAATCTTCGCTTCTTGGAGATCTGATTCTCTGCAAATCAACAATCGTCGGCCCTCATGCTCAAATTGATAAATAAGAGAAGAGAAGTCAATGATAGGTCTCTTCTTTGTGTGCCACTGCTTGCTCAACACTAGGTCGAATCTTGCAAGCCGTGTAATTTTAAAATCCAATCTGTCCTCATAGGACTTGATCTATACAGGGAGGTCAACAACTCGCTGATCCCATGTCTCTGTACCCATCCCGTCAGCTAGCTCTACCGAATAACTCATATTTTGAAGGGGTAGTCTTGAGCTTTAGCTTCTTGACGAGATTAGAGCTAATAACATTATGTGAAGAGTCCGTATCAAATAAAATACGCACAGGGCATTCTGCCACTATGCCTTTCATTACAATGAGCTCAGTGTCATCAAACTGGTACCCCTTTTGTGCCTCAGGCGATTACACTGCATCTGGCACAGTTGGTACTTTCTTTGTTACTGTGACGGCTAGGATCCGTTCATGATAACCAGAGCCATGTGGAGGTGATTCATCTAGGTCATCTCTCGCCTTATCCACATCCTGCATTGGATTAAGCACCATTTGAGCACTGACTCTTACCTTCTTGGGACAAGCCTTAAATTTATGCTGTCCCAGGCATCCGGAACAGAGTCCTTCTCTCATTTCTTTCTCCCTTTGCTGTGGAGTGAGCATGGTTTTATTGTAGGCTCTCTCAGCCATAGCAGATACCTTCCTCTTGGTACCTGACACAATCTTGATCATATGCACCTCTCTAGTGTCCTTCGCATGAGGAGCACTAGATGCAACTGCAGGAGTAAAGACAGGGTGTGCACCTCTAGTCCAAGGAAATCTCTGGGCCTTCCCATCTTCAAGGACCAATGCAAGCTTCACTGCCTCATTCAAGGTTTTACATCTTTCCTTCCTGACAAGTGGCCTTAAGGTTTCTTTTAAGCCCATGACAAATTTATGCAATTGCAGAAAGTTAGGAATATGTTCAGGGACCTTTAATAGAATCTCTCTATACTTGTCCGCATATTCTTGGATAGAGTAGCATATTCTTGGAATATGGCCTACCAAGACTACAGAGGCGATGGTTATCTTACCAAGGGAGTCCAAGTAGTCGCCCCAGAGAGGACACGGCATCGGACAAAGGGTGCTCGTTAGCTGCCTAGCTTTTTTTCATTTTTGGTGAAAAGTAAATTTTAGGAGGTGGCGGCCGATTAAGTAACAATGACCCAGAAGATGGGAGTAGGGATGATATACCCAACACATCACAAAATAGTACAAGCTTACCTATCCACTCAAGGATTGCGATGAGAAGGGAAAGGTGATGGAGTATCATGTGAAGAAGGATGGTGGTGTAATTTGTTGGTGGAAATAGCTCAGGATCTATCTAGTGGTGCTTTTCACAATGGGATGCATAGTATACTACATGTTGAAGGATGCTCGTGCAAGAGGTGTCACTTGGACAATGTCCCTCATGGGGAAATTGTTCATTTTCCCAAGCGCCCTAGTATAAAGATGATAAAATCATGCAATGCATAGGGGAAGGTACAACAGGGAGGAAAGGCCGATGTCAAAGACACCTGCTGAAACCTATAGAATACCAAGAAGAGTAGGAGCCCCCTCTTTAACTTGGATGTCAGTGCTGGAGAAGGAAGAGATTCTGAGGATGTTGGTCTTTGTGTAGTGTTGAGAACCATGTGGATGAAGATTATGAAGCATCCGTACTGGAAGAGCAAGGATAGAAGTCATTGCCATTACAGCATCAAAGAGAGATATTGCACAATTTGCCATGGGAGGAGAAGCCTTCATGCTGGTAGAAGAGTAAAACTCCAAGTAGATGGAACCATGAAAGGAACGACGTGCATCTCCTCTCTCTAGCTCAGGAAGGACTGGTGCAAGCTTGCATGTCAGCCCTACATTGAAATACAAAACCTTGCAAAGAGACAAAAATCTGCAAGCACAAAGGTGAGTAGTGGGATGCTCCAGAAAACAAAACTAAAAATAAAAGAAAGCAAATCTAAGTGCAATGCAATGAGTATGTAAGTATGCAGTGGAAGTCTAAGAAGAGAGACAAAGTGTGTAGCCACCATCACATATGGTGAGGTGGGAAAGTGGTCCTAGAAGGTGTAGTGGATGTCCCAGGAATGAATGCGTAAAGTGTAATAGGTGAGCCACTAGTAGACCAATCAGCCAATCCTTTGAGAGTAGTGAAGGAGATAGGTTGCTGAGATTGTCCACGTGCCACATATCCAGTAGCCACTAGGGCAGATGGAATAAATGGAGCAACAGCGGGAGGCATAGCCCCATTGGACTAGCCAGCTAGAGTGGAAGCAATCATAGCAGTTTGCAGTGGTTTTCTAGAAGGAAGACCTTGGGCTTCGGTATAACACTTCTTGTCCACATGACCCAACCTCTGGTAGTGTGCACAAAACCTATTTTTCTTAGGAATTTGCTGCCAAAGGGGTTGCGGTTCTTTGGTTCCATTAGAGGAAGAGATCTCACCCTTATTTTGGATTGCCTTCATATCTTGCGAGTTCTTGCCATTGTTGGTTTATCCTCTTGAAGAAGAGGCAATCAACCCTCGCCCCTCTCTGAATGGATGCGTGTGGAGTACTTCTTGTGAAGTTGATCGTGTAGCCTCGTGTAACGCAAGAACTGACACTCGAACTCATAGAAGGTCGGCAATCTAGGGAGAGATAATATGTTGGATCAAATGAAAGTATTTGTTGCTTGTTCAAGAAGAATGTGACTTGATCATTGTTTGATTTCAGGAAGCCAGTAATGGCAAAGTCGGTAAGTAACCACCGAGGCCAACTTGACTTTCAGATCATCCCCTTCCTTAATGGAATACTCCTGAAGCTCAAAATCGAGATTGATATATCGAGTGCGATCTCGAGTCGCATAGCGGTCAATGAGATGACTCCAACGCTTAGATGTGAGAGGAAAATGTTGTAACTAAGAGTGGAATTCAAGAAGCAATCTTTACATTAACTCAACATTGGCTGTGGCATTGCGGGTTCTCCATTGATAGATGTGATCAAGGTGAGTTAATCGAGGGTCGGTTGGTACCAACGATGAGGTTTCAAAGTCCTTAAGATTCAAGCACTCATTGTATGAAGTTTGACCAAGTGGTGAAATTCGATCCATTAAATGAGTCTTATTCGTGAAGGCATTTTTGGCTGTTGCAACAGGAGTGGTAGTGCTAGGTGCTTCACACGGTTCTTTCATTTCAATTACTACTACAGGTAGCCTGGTAAGTGAGCAACCATACCTTGCTTATGTATGCCCTTTAACATTGCAATCCAATGTTACTAAATCTTTCATGCCAAAGTTTACTTGTGCCCATACCAAGGATGGCTATCATTCCCTTTAATTTTTAGGGTGTCATTTTTTTCATCTTCCTTATTGACACGATTATTTGCAATTGCATGTTCTTTTTTCTTGCAATAGAATTACTCTCCTTAAAGCTTTTTCTTGCCACTCTTCTTCGAGGCAGTTGTCAAAACCCTAATTTTTGCTATAAATTAGGGTTTATAGCAGAGATTGATTGAAATCTCTTCCTTTGATGGCTCAAACTGTTGGAAAATGTTGAGATGACTTGAGAGAGGGCTAGGGGATGAGAGAGAATATTGTAGAGAGAAATTTCAAAGTTTCATTACGAGAAATGCTGAAAAATTGTTGCTGCCCTGCTTAAACAGCCATGGAAGCTGTTACCTATAGTTTAGGATCACCATAAAGATTGCTGCCCTCTCTTATATGCTATTATCTGTACTAGAAGGACCTTGGGTTGCAAATTGTTGTCACATGTTGTAGGAGTGATCCTTGGTGGCTGCAAATCACATCAGTAATCTCTCTTTGCTCTCTAACAACCTTCTCCTCTCTCACACTGGTTGGAATAGACTTCCACTAGTCCCTAAAGACGTTTTTCCACTTGCATGGGCAAGTTTTGCCAAGTGGCAGCCTTCTAATCTCATTTTTTCAGCATTATCTAGCTTGTTAAATTAAATTTTAGAATATTAATTTTAAAATTAATTCAATATTGTTCTAATGCCCAAGAAAATAATTTCATCAACCAATAATTAAATTGGCTAGGCTAATTTGTCTTCCAAGTATCCTTGAGTAGTTATTGACCCTTACTATCTAATGTCACCTATACATTAGTGGCCAATAAATTGGTCTAGGCCTAAATCTGACACTAGAGGTACCACCTAGCCCAGGTATAACTTATTACAACTTTTGCCTTTGACACCCAGTGTATCCTCAAGATCCTTGGCGTGTTACCATGAAATAACTACCATGTGCATCACATGTGCTAAACATCCTTGCACATTTGATTAATATCTTAATCAAATGTTATCGGCAAGATTATAGCATCTCAAAATCTCATGTCCTCCTGAGACCTCCCCCTTGAAATCCTTGCAATCGTCCTCGATTGCATTGCATTGTGCCAAAGAAAGCATATTGCACTGAAATTTCCATAAGGCATCATAGTCATAACATTGGCCATTATTGTCTAACCATGTCACATGCCCCAATCCCAAATCTTGCTGAAAATTTCCAGCCAGCATAAACATGACATAAATCTGAAAAACAATCCAGAACTATTGCTAGAAGGCCATTGGATGCATCCATAACTTATGTTTCTCAATTGTTCTAACTCCACAACCATAGTAAAGCATAAACCATGGCTGAAACTCTCAATGGCATTTACTCACATACTGCTATCCATGGAGCCAACTATAAGCCATTGAAAACTGAGCATAATTAGATCATAAACTAATCACTTGTTGATCTGAGATTTGATCACAAACTAAGCAAATGTGACCCCCAAACTGATCACAAACTAATTGCAAAACTTGATCAATAACTAACACAAAACTAATGTAAAATCAATCTCAAAAGTGACCATGAACAGTTCTCAAATTGATAAAAAACTAAGCGTAAATTGATCAGAATTTGATCTTAAAATTGAAGCAAAAACTCATGCTAAATTGATCATAAACTGATGTAATAGTATAGTTTTAGTGCCTGGGTGAAACTTATACTCATTTGCATATATCTCACAATGACTAGTACATTGAGTAGTGACCTCATGGCAGACATACTGTCAGCACAATACCTTGGATACATGCTTAATACATTTGAGATCCACTACATACGAGAGTTGTCCACAACTAGAGGAGTGGAAGTGCTACCTTCCCCTTGAGCATTAGGTAATGCTCTGGACCCTTACTCTGTTGAACCTGACTGAGCCCGTCCACTGTAAATTGAAAGGCATCTTGAAAAAGTTGTAATACCTGAGGATGATTTGCTAGGTCACCCTTTTCCATCCACTTTGCATCTATTGGTGAAACAATGGTGAAGCTTCACCAAGAAGCATACGGAAACCTTACCTCTACCTTTACTTGCCTCGAAACCTCCACTAGGTTATAGGCCTTTCTTCCCCTTAAGCATTGTGATGCTTTATACTTTCACATTGCTACAATTCCAACTTAACTAATATGCAACATTGCATTCAGTTGACTAGCCCGTCATATGTACCTGACATGCTAGGAACACTAGATGCATTAGGAAACATTCTTATTTGCATACTTTGGACCATTGCAATGTGATTGTGCATGGGAATTTGTATACTATGAGCCATACCAAGATACATTTTCCCATACACTCATGCATTACTAGCAACATTTTTCCTCGACCAACACTATATAGAGCATTTGCATGACTAATATTAGTACCGTGAGTCCCAAACACAGTGAATTGTATATACGCATTGCCAAACTTGCCACTTTGTGCCCCAACATCATACCAATAGTGCTATATACATGGGTTTATGCATATTACCAGCCATACTCGGATACATTGAGCCTTGCACACCAAGCATTGATTGTTGCATATCATAAGGAGTTGTACTATCATAGCAGCTAAGAAACACGTTTCTTTGAATTTGAAACTACGAAATGTTTCTTAAAGTACGAAATGTTTCTGAGAGTAATAAATGTGGGTGTTTTTATTTTTATTTTTATTTTTTTGGTGAGTTGGAACCCAAAATATGGTTTTTTGACAAAAACTATTGGGCAATGTTAAACATGATGATGATGATGTGTAATAACTCGTGAGGGCTTAAGATTTTGGATGAGAGACTGATTTTTTTGTGATTTTGTTTAGTTATTGGACTTTGTCAATCTAGTATCTATTCTTGTTTTGAGATTTGAATATTATACAACTTTAGTCTCATTTATGAGTTATTTATGATATATTACAATTCATTCTCTATTTTGACATTTTGTCAGTTTGTTTTGAAATGAGAATCATGATGTTGCAACTTGACTTAGTTCATATTATAGATAGGCTATTTACATGTTAATTTCAGTTTTCTTTGTATGATACGTATGAATCATAATGTTTGAGTTCTAAACCATAGTATAGCTTGCTAATTTTGACATAAGTGACAAGTCAATAATGGATCATGGATATGTAACATATAATGTATTATTCTCAATTGACTCTATTATCACTCAAGCTTAATTAGCCATTCTTTGTTTAAGAGAGAGTTCCATAGAAGTTTAGAACTTCTTTCCCCAGTCAAAACTATTAAAAATCCCTATATAAAAAAACCCGCGTTTCTTATTTTACCCCCTCTTGAAAGAAACTTACGAAACACATTTCTGACGTTTTGTTTCTAAACGTTTCTAACGTTTCTGGCTGCTATGTGTACCATACATCTTCGTATGTGGTCCCTAATCCACCATAGCATGAAAACTAGTGCCACTACTAAAGTAACCTGATTGTCCTATAATTGCATGTATGCCTTGTTGTTCAAAAACCATTGGATTGGCACTTCCAAGTTGGCCTTGCATATGCATAAATTGCCCCACTAGTATCATTTGC
Organism: Lygodium microphyllum; assembly: GCF_053477565.2. Lineage (NCBI taxonomy): Eukaryota > Viridiplantae > Streptophyta > Polypodiopsida > Schizaeales > Lygodiaceae > Lygodium > Lygodium microphyllum. Next base: position 41,440 of record NW_028229809.1, on the reverse strand, counting down.
TTATGCTCACTACCAAACTGCTTGATTGGCTCTTTCTTCGGAGCATCTTGTTGGCTTAAAGCTCTTGAAGATGATTTCCTCTTCTTGCCTTTGTTGCCCTCCTTTAAGGGGTTCAAAAAGCGCATGAATTGAGGATCATTTGCCATTTTCTTAAACATTTCAGCTGCTATCCTTAGTTGATCTTAAATTAGTCATCAAATTCCTCTTTCTCTTGCTGATCATCAGCTTCTAAAGGCTTAGAAGGACCCACATTTTGCTTTAAACCAACATTATCAACTTACTGTCTATGCTCTGTGCCTTGTCCAAGATTAGGCATTGTATTTTTTCCAACACTTTGTGAATTTTCAAATTGAGAGGCATCATCCTTGCTTGATTCCATCTCACTATTTGAAGACATTCTTGTTGTAATGCTCAGTTGAACACAATTTCAACACTAGAGCAAAGCTTTTGATCTTTAATTAGGTATCTCGGACCCACCAATTTGAGAGAATTGTTGGTATCTCGGCAATGGAATCTTGCAACCAACCTTCTTTCTCAGATAGGGTTATAAATAATGTGATTTAACACTAATTACAATAAGCATAATTCACATAAATTGAAAATGTACACTTTATTACTTTAATCTTGGAAATTGGATACATTGTTTACCCCAAAAGTGGCGCCCCTTTTGGTATTTCTTTAACTTATATTGCAAATGGTTGGAGGACAATTGAGATTCTTTGATCTCATCCGCTAATCCAAGTGCCTCTTACTGTCAAAACCGACCAGCAAGACTCCAAACCAATTTGCCTCTTAGTTTGCTTGGGGATCGGCCTTCACCTTGCTCCTTGAAATACAAAATCAGCCCCAAATTTGATATTGGTTGGCTGGTCTCTTGAATCTCCCTGAAATTCCTCAGTTTCAATCGTTGGAATTCAAGTCCTAGGCCTTTAATTCTAAGCACACATCCCGAGGCAGTTATCAAAGCCCTAATTTTTGCTGTAAATTAGGGTTTATAGCAGAGATTGGCTGAAATCTCTTTCTTTGCTTGCTCAAATTGCTGAAAAATGCTGAGATAACTTGAGAGATACTAGGGGATGAGAGAGAATGTTGTAGAGAGTGAAATTTTAGAGTTTCATCACGAAAAATGCTGATAAACTGTTGTTTCCTTGCTGAGACAGCCATGGAAGTTGTCACCTATAGCTTAGGACCACCAGAAAGATTGCTGTCCTCTCTTGTATGTTGTGATCTGCACCAGAAGGACCTTGGGCTATTGTCACCTGCTCTTAGAGGGCTCCAAATTGCTGTCACATGCTGTAGGATTGATCCTTGGTGGCTGCAAATCACATTGGCAGTCTCTTTTTGCTCTCTAACACCCTTCTCCTCTTAGACTTCTAGCAGCCCTTGAAAACGTTTTTCCCACTTGCATGGGCAAGTTGTTCTAATCCCATTTTGTCAGTATTATCTAGCTTATTAAATTAATTTTTAGAATATTAATTTTAGAAATGAATTTAACAATTATTCTAGTCCCTAAAAGAATAATTCCACCAACCAATAATTAAATTTGCTAGACTAATTCATCTTTCAAGTATCCCTAAATAGTTATTGATTCTTAGACTGGCATTAATTAGCTAATTAATGCCTAGTCTCTAAAGTCACCAGTTATATTAGTGGCTAATAAATTGGTCTAGGACCAAATCTAACATCGGATACTACCTAGAACTTGTTAGGCATAACTTATTATAACTTTTGCCTTTGACACCCATTGTATCCTTGGGATCCTTGGCCTGTTACCATGAAGTAATTGCCATGTGCATCACATGTGCTAAACAACCTTGCATATTTGATTAATATCTTAATTAAACGTTATTGGCAAGATTATAGCATCTCAAATTTCATGTCCCCATGAAAATTGCCATATTTTAGAGTTAGTATTTTTAGGATAATCCGAGATTCTGGTACCTCCATGGATATCATATGAAAGCGCTTGTTGAACACAATACAATAATAATATCAAAATCTCAATATGAGATTTGTAGAAATATATTCATTCTAAACTTTCAGTCCACATATGCACATGCATAAAATTTTCATGATCATGCCATTTTACCAATTGTGTCTGTTTTTGCAAATCTAGCCCCTAGTCTAAGTAATCGATCCTTTTTGTATGTATGTTTGACTTGGATATTATTGAGTTTTGGCCATGGGTGCCCAATTAGGTCATATAGATAGAAATCTTTGTTCGAATCCATTTTGTGGGTCCATCATAACCAATGACCACTTATTGATGGTTAGCTATAATGCACTGCTCTAAACATTATTTGATCACAAAAAAATAATAATTCAACAACCAATTAGATGTCCAAGTGTAATAGAAATGATTTGAGTCACTTTATTGTTAAGTTATAGCAATTATCTAGTAAAATGATACATTTTTATTTTTAGTTATACTTAGAATTGAGCATTTTTGTATTTCCACTTCAATGTAGGATGCTTAAATGTGCTTGTCATTGATATAATATGTTTGATTATACTTTGGGTTAGTTAATTTTGTGAACTAAAAACTGGAAGGCTTTTGCACAGGCATTTTCAATTACCGTGGGCTTTAGTGGATCCAAATACTCCCATAAAACCTGGTCAAAGATTTTGTGTTTGTGTGAATGAGTTGTTCTTGTGGGTTTTGACACCCTTGGAAGTTTTATATGTGAATGATACACACCACATCGAGTATTCATTGCATCTACCAAATCTATCTACACAACAACAAAATGTTCCAAGAGATACTTTGAAAGGAGTCTTTTCATATGGAAGTGGCACATTGAAAGGGCATCTATTGGTACGCTTCATGCCCTTTTCTTTGTTGTGTTGTGAACTTTGAATCTTCTCAAAATCACATATTGAACAAAATTGTTACATAACCTCACTAGCTTGATATTAGCAAGACCATGAATGGAAATGGTTTCAACCTTGATATCCTATTTCCGATTGTGCATTTACATAAAGAATATAGTGAATGATTTTTCATGTTGCATAGAGTTTTTATGATTGAAAAAACTTATTTAATGCAAGGATCCTTTTAGTAAAACAGCTTACTCTCCACTTTCCTTATGCATGATGATAGAAATAAACCTTGGCTACAAGAAATCACCTTTTAAAGCAAACACACAATTCCAACCTTCCAAAAAAAAAACGAACGGCCTCAGAAAAAGAAAAAGAGAGTTTAGCTCTAACCTTTATCTATTCAGTTAGCTATTGCACCCTACTGCTTTAATCCCAATGGGCTATTATCGTAAAAAAATGAAAAAATTAGAGAGAAAGTGAGCCTTGTTGTGAATGAAGGAGTCAACATGAAATATTGCTTACTATATATGCATTAGCTTCTATTGTGTAAGCTTGTGGTATTTTAAGAATAATTTGTTAACAGTCTGAATGCATTATTGTTTGTTACATATGTACTATCAACTAGAATTTTCTACATGTATACTGATTGGAAACCTTAGCTGTTATGATTCAAAAGTTCTAAATGATAGTGACATAAAGTAAGGCCAAGTCTCATGCACTGTGATTTGATGTATGATGTGTCATACAGAGAGATTTTGTAGGGATCGATGGTAATGACTCACCTACTTTATATGTGTTTTTTTTGCAAAAAATGGTGTTGCTAATTGTGTTACTCTAAAGAAAATACAACAAAGTACAAATGCTCTCCAAACTAGTTGGAGTTGAATGCAAATCAAATCACATATATACAAGGCCTCTTGTGGTGGTTTGGGGGGATGGGGAAAAGAAGCCATGGTGGAGTAGTTTACACCACTGGGGTTTGCTGTCCTATGGGGTGAAAAACATATTATGCAACCCCAAGTGCGGAGGAGGCAATTGAAGCTCCAATAGATGCAAAGAGTCCCCCTAAAGCTGCTCCCAGCAATCCTTGAAGAAGTGGATGATGGATGACCAAAGGTCTACTGATGTGGCATACATTGAAAGACCACTACTGAAGATCAATGGGCAGGTGGCCTCATAGATGTGCTACCTTGTGAGGTTGCCAATTCTCTCCCATACCTCTGATTGTAAGCTATTGTTAGCATTGTACATCTCCTAGGTGACAAGGCTTATAGTGAAAGGGCATCTCTATTTTGAGATAAGTGCACTTAGTGCTGGCCAACTGCATTTTTGGCCACATTTAATACCTATTTATTGGCTGCTCCTCCACTGTTTATCATTCATTCATATGAGTACATTGCTTCTTATTGGAGAGAGGGAGACTGCAACACTTTGCTAGTTGCCTATGTTAAGCTTAAAAAGATGCATTACACATTAAATACCAAACTTTATGAGGATCCACATCTAAAAATAGGAGGCTGTGTGGCTACTCAGTTCATCCCTCTTCTATAGGTTTTTAGCCATCGACACACCTAATGGTTGTCCAGCCCATCACGATTGTTGCCATGACATCACCAGCTCTTGGTGCTTTGTCCACTGATGCCGCCTATTGTTTCCAGTTGTTGGCGACTTGATCTGGAGCATCTTGACAGCTGTGTTTATTGTTGGAGTAGGCCTTCTTGTTGTCCAGTCTCTTCTTGAGCATCATACAGCTTGTGTTTACTGCATGCAGGCCCAGTTTGCATTAGATTCACCTTCTTCAGCTGTCGCCTAGCCTCCTATTGCTGCGTGTGACCTGGCTATGCACTCCTTCAGGTGGTACATTGTTGCATTGGTCAGGTCCAGCCCTCAGGATCCATCTCCGGTGGATGTCACTCTTTGACTACTCCCCTAGCCTGCTCCCACAAGAGTCATTGGCTATTGGACAGCTCTGCCTTTGAGCATCTTGTACACTCTTTCATTCATTTACAACATTCAATAATTCACCTTAGATTGCTCTTTCTTTTCTGTTTTGTGTTTTCATGTTTATTGCGTTCTTGTCTAAGTTATTGTGTTTTAGTCATGTTTGTACATTTTGTGTTTTCTCTCTGCAAAACCTAGTATATCTTGATAGCTTGCAGCCAGTGCCTTTGTATACACTCTTGAGCCTTGGTATATGAATTCCATTTCTTGAGTCTATTCTCTTTGAGTCCATGTATTCTTGCTATTCTTTCCAGTTCTTTGTGTTTATAGTAGTTCTGTCAGCTCTGTCTCTTTGTTTTTGTTGCTCCAAGCAATTCCAACATGGTAATCAGAGCCCAAGTCATTAGGTTTCGGTCCTAGTTGCTGTGTGTGACTACTGTTTCAGGCCTAATTACACGTGTAGATTGTTCTGGAGTTTGCATTTTGCTGCTATCCTAATCCAGCTGGCCTAGGCATCAATTTCTATAGTAGGGTGGCAGTTTTCAGCATCAGGGCAGCCTGATTTCTCAGTATTCTGAGTGCTGTACTTGTATTTTTTAACTGTCCAGCCATCATTTTCACACCAGCTGTTGACGTTTTGATATTTTGTGCAGTCAATTCTCTCTCTCTCTCTCTCTCTCTCTCTCTCTTATATATATATATTTATATCATGCTTATCTATCTTTCCCTATGGATCCCCAGTTTACTGATGTGCAGAGCAAGCATATAGCCCACCGACACCCGAGGTACTTCTCTAGAGAGAGAGAGGATATCTACGCGGTGGAGCTTATCAGACTATTACAGAATGTAGACGCTGACATTCCACTATAGGATCTTACCTAGTAGTTTAGTGAGGCTCTACACACAGCAGTAGGGGTAGCGTTTCCACACTGTAGGCCTACACAGAGAGCCTATTTTGGGGTGATACCTTGAAATAGCTGGTATGATGATGAGTGCTGTGAGACTAGAGCTCACCTACAGAGAGAGGTAGCATTGGGATCCACTACACACAAGCAGGCATAGTTAGTCATCGAGAATCTCATATGGCGGAAGAAGAGAGCATTCTTAGCCTAGTTGGAGAGAGACTTATACCGCCTGTTTTTAAGGCAGGATTCTAGAGAGGCATGGCAGCTTTTTAGAGAGCATTGTCCAGCCACATACCCACCACATCCCTTGGTACATGGAAGCAGTGTGCAGTCAGTCTCTACACAGTAGCAGGTTAGCCTCATCTCCCTAACCCACTAGAGCCTTGCCTAGAGACTACCACCTTCTTTTTGAGCAAGGACTGCGAGAAGGCATGGAGGAAATTTCATGGTAGACAACCCCCAATTCACTTGACATCATCTATAGTATGGTATGAACATGCTAGTGCACTATATAATGTTCCATCACAAGAGTGGATTCCCTATCCATCAAACTCTAGGCCGACACAGTGTGGATTCTTTATGGAAAAAATGGTGAGGTATGCCATTTGGAGGCTAAAGAATGGGAGAGCACATGATCAAGATGGCCTTGTGGCATAACATTTTGCACATGCATGCTATGCATTGGTGCCTATCTTGTTAAATATCTTCAATAGAGTTGTATGTGAGGGGTTTCTAGCAAGTTCGTGTGACCACACAATAGTGCTGATTTTTAAGAGCGGAGACTATTGGTTGCTAACAACTACCGCACTATTATGATTGGCCATATGCTAGCAAAGATATATGCCTCTATTGTGGAGCATGAGTTGAGTTGGGTGACTAAAACAAAGGGGATGCGGTCTGTAAGACAAGATGGCTTCCGCCAAGGATATAATACATTAGACCATATATTCACGCTGAGGCCTTGATTGAGGAGGGACGATCACAAAGGCAAAAAATCTATTGTTGTTTCGTGGATTTCCGCAAAGCTTTTGATATGGTACCACGTGCAAGACTCATGTAGAGGTTCCAAACCATTGGGGTCCTAGAGGATATGCAGTGGTGTATTTATACATTGTATGAGATAGTGACAGGTAGAGTACAAGTGCTTGGAGGCAGTGCAAAGCAAGACTGTCTGCTCCTTCCTTTGCTGTATGGATTGTAAATTGACAAGATTTTAGATTACATATAAAGTTGCGGTGGTACGGGAGCCAACTTGGCTGGGGTATTGATACCGATTTTGTTATATGCAGACGATATTGTGCTCATCTCAAATTCACTTGAGGAGCTACAACGACATCTAGATGCATTGCATGTGTTTTGTCACTTGTGAAGAGAAAGGCCTCAAGGTTAATCTTGGAAAGACTAAAATTATAGACTTTAACACCTCAATAGCTTGGTGACATGCTCAGAGCATCACTTTATGTATGATGGTCAGTCAGTGGAAATGGTTAGACAATATGTATACCTTGGGTTCACTTTCAAAGGGTCACAGTTTTCATGGAAGGAGACTTTAGAGGCTAGGCTTGCACGAACATATGTAGCTTTGGGTACTCTAGAGCGACGGTGTGTACACATACAATTCCAGGAGCCTTGTACCAAATTGTCGCTCTTTGACACTTTAGTTATGCCCACACTACTCTATGGACCAGCCATTTGGGGCCCAAGCCTTTATCATACTAGACAGGTGCCTCTCATGGATTGTAACAGACCTGAAGCACAACGTTATGATAGTTGGGAACATATGGAGAGATTGCTGGTCATGATGATAACACGTATGATAAGGGCGAAAGCCTCAATACCACAAGAGATCATCCGAGTAGAGTTGGGTGCAGCACCCATGGTATTGGAGGCACTATTCTAGGCAATCACCTTCCTCCAGAGGATATGGCAGCTCCCTAAGGACCGATACCCTAGGCTAGCTCTAGATTCTTCAAGACAGCCTGAAGCAGAGAGAGATAGACAGTGTTGGTATGCACATATGAGCACACGGCTGAACTTGCATGGCATGAATATAGACAGATTGCCACTGTTCAATTCCAACCTTGATTGTCCCACTTTGACTCTCAACTGTTCAGAGTTGAATAGAGTGATCAAAGCAGACAGCACTAAAGTGGAGACAGAGAGGACTTGGTCCAAGTCCCCCTTTCCCATTAGGCATAAAGGTGGCACAATACCAATGTCACTTCTTGCAGCTTTCCCGTGATGGTTTCATAGTGAGGCCGAGATATATAGATGCTCAACTTTCTCGCCGACTTCGAGTTGCTATTGGATAGATTTGCACTCATCACATCGGCTGATGATTGAGACAGGTCGATGGAGCCATGTTGCATCAAATTAGAGGATGTGCTAGCTTTGTGGATGGGAGCTAGAGATGGAGGAACACTACATTTGTAGATGCACTGTGTACTATGATATCTGAGGCTGCTACCATTGCCTCTTTAAGGAGGGCTTTGGACCACTGAGATGGGTGATGGACTATGAGGATCGGAGATGTTTGGGCCTTTTCTTATTGGAGAAGAGCAGCATTGTTATGGGATTGGAGGCAACCCCAGCCACATCCACCCCTCAAGAGAGTAGTTACAGACTTTCAGTATAGCTGACCCCCTGGCCATTGCCACCTTAGACACATCTCCTATTGACAGGTGCCATTGAGGGTCATCATAGTAGACAGAGCTACAACGTTATGCAGAGCATGCCGCCCTAGGATACCTGCTCGACAATGTAGGCATGCTTGTATGCGACGCATTCATGTAACGATTGCTTGTTACAGACGAAGATTACCATGATGACTTAGTCGGAGGTAGCTTGCAAAGTCTTGGTGGATTCCATACACTGAGAGAGAGATTATACTCTTTTCAATTTTTTAGTTTTCCATATTTTCATTTTCCATTTCAATTTATCATGTAGACCTAGACATAATTTTGTTTTCTTCTCTGATGAGAGATGATAATATTAGTTGTATTAGTTTAGAGACGTTAATAGATCTTTCTTTCTTTCTTTTTTTCTTTCTTTACAAAGAGCAAGGTCTGTGAGGCTATTGAAAAACTCAGCAAAGGTAAGGTACAAGACTGTGATGGATTAGTAACAGAGCACTTGATTTATGCTAGAGATTTGGTGGCAGAGTTCCTAGCTCACATGTTTAACAGAGTTGTGTGAAAGCCTCTCAAAGAGTTGAAACACAAACACCATTGTACCTACCCTCAAGTCAGGAGATCCCACTCTATCTAGTAACTATTGGACTATTATGGTTGGATACACATTGAATAAGCTATATATCTCCATTTTTGAGTAGGAGTTGAGTAGATGGGCAAAGAAGTCGGGGTTCAAAGCACAGGGATAGACTGGCTTTAGAAAAGGCTTCTCTACATTGGGTCACATCCTTATGCTCAAAGTGAAGAGGGTAGGGCTCATGGTAGATGGATCTATTGCTGCTTTGTGGATTTTTGCAAAGCCTTTGACACAGTGTTGAGAGACGGATTGATCACAGACTACATGCTATGGGAGTGCTTGAGGAGCTTAGTTGGGGGATTTTGGTACTGTATGAGAGGGTGCTTGGCAGAGTACGAACACCTAAGGGCCTTTCAGCTCGTGTTTACTTCACCATTGGAGTGAAGCAAGGATACCCCTTTCCTCCAATACTATTTGACCTATACATTGATGGGATTGTTGACTACATATCCTAGGGAGGAGATAGAGGAGCTCCACTAGCTGGCACTTGGATACCTCTACTCTTATATGCAGATGATATTGTATTGATAGTTGATTCCCTGTAGGGACTATAGAGACATTTGGATACACTACACTTATATGCATTAGATAGTGGATACTTAGTGAACCTTGATAAAACCAAGATGATGATGCTTAGCACTACACTACAACGGGTCAGGAGATCAACACCTAAACTCAAATATGGGGAGGAGCAATTGGAGTATGTGGATTCATATACATATTTAGGGGTGCTATTTATAGGTTGTAAAGAAATACCCTAACGTAGAAACACAAATACAATAGTATGACAAAGCATAAACTGAACAAATCATAGGATTAGGGTAACTTAAGAGACAATGAATACAATGAAGATTTGAAATGAATGAATTTGAATAATACAACCCTCATGCAGCAAACACACTATGCAGTGAAGGAATATTGTACCTTGAACTCTCATGTGTCGGGGACTGAGGCAGAGGTAATGAGATGGAGAGTGTGTTATACTCCGATGGATTTTGAAATGTAACAAGGCAGCCTCCAAAGACATCTCGCAGCAGTAAACACAGTAGTATGGATGCTAGAATAGTGACAGACAGGGAGAGGAGAGAGAAAACCAGGAAACGCAGCCTCTAGGAGTAGGGCGACAAATAGAAAAGCATTGGAATGATGTAAATGCAATAGTTGGCATCAAATGCAGCAGCCAAATATAAACATAGCTTGCAAGTGTGGTTGCAACTGATGGGGATGATGCAGGAGCAGCAAACATAGATAATGCAGGTCACCAGGCTGAAATGCAGCCACTTGGAGGGTATGCAACCATTGGCGACAGCTCTTGGGGGAGAGAACCGCAAAGGGGAGGCTAGAAAGAGGTGTTGGATGGGTAAAGGCAATGTCGGGAAGCTTTGATAAGTGTCCTCCATGAACGGGTTGTGGGCAGCGAAGCTAGATGACTTGAAACTTGCAAAAATGAGATTAGGTTGCTGTTTATTTAAAAGAAAGGTTAAAATTCATTAATAAACTTGAGTTTTGGGGCTGTTTAATGAAAGCTAATGGTAATTAAGCTCAACACCCCCTCTTAGGCCCAAAACTAGAACCAGAAAGGGACTGTAAACCAGCCCAAGCCCTTTTTCTTTTCTTTTGGCCCAAAACTAGAACCAGAAAGGGACTGTAAACCAGCCCAAGCCCTTTTTCTTTTCTTTTCCTAGAGGCGTCCCAACCCAAAGTAGCCAGGCTATAGGGCAAAGGATTGCACATTGGATACCTAGTGACCTACCAAGACTACAAAGGTGATGGTAACCTTACGAAGGGAGCCCAAGTGTTCACATTAGAGAGGACAGAGCATTGTATGCAAAGGGTGCTTGTCGGTTGCTAGTGGCCTATTAAGTCCTATTAAGGTGGATGAAAATAGAATGAATTGTGTCCTTTTTTTTTTTTTGGGAGGGCTTTGTTTTGTTTTTCAAAAGATTTATAAGTGTGTGTTTTCAAAAATTTGTTGATCGATTGAGTAACAATGCCCCAAGGGGAAATGGGATGGTCAGCCCCAAGATCTTCACATATTAAACCAACCTATCCCAACCACTATGTGCAATGCCATGAATATGGTGGATTCAAAGTTGACCACTCTAAAGATTGAAAAGTAATAAATGTGCTCATATGCATGTTTATAAGAATAGAATGCCAATGCATTGGAGTTATGCAAGAGGCAATGTAGGTGTGATCATGCTCATTTAAAATGTGATGCAATAGTGTCACTTAGATTACTTAGATAATACCCTCACAAAGGAATTGTTCACTTGCCCAAGCGTCCTTTTACAATCATGGTTATCGTGACAATATGGATGAAGATACAAAGTATAATATACATAATGTTTGAATAAAAAATTGTAATCACCCTCTTACTATGAAGAGAAGAAAGTGGTCTCCTCTCAAACTGGAAGGGAAAGCTGGAGAAAAGCACCCTCTCCCGTCAGTGTGAAGAAGTAGGGGAGGATGTATCCAAGCCGATATTGGGTAGTAAATATTGAAGCACTAACCGATTGACCACCTTACTCAATATGTCTGCAAATGGTTATTGTGACGATATGGATGAAGATACAAAGTATTATATACATAATGTTTGAATAAAAAATTGTAATCAACACCCTCTTACTATCAAGAGAAGAAAGCGGTCTCCTCTCAAATTGGAAGGAAAAGCTGGAGAAAAGCACCCGCTCCTGTCAATGTGAAGAAGTAGGGAAGGATGTATCCAAGCCAATACTGGGTAGTAAATATTGAAGCACTAGCCAATTGACCGCCTTAGTCAATATGTATGCAAAATTACTTGATGAAGGCATAAACTCTAGGCGAATGGTGTGTAGCTCAACTTGCTCTTTGGGAAAGTGAAAATATACTCCAATATGCCCTGTTTGAGGTGTAATGATCGGGTTATTAGTTAGTGCAATCACACTTTGGTTGTTGTAGTAGATAGTAGTCGGTACAACATATGGGAATTGAAGCGCTACCGATAAGCTCCTTAGGTAGATGGCCTCAGTGATATCCTCAAAGACAGCCCGATACTTAGCCTCAATTGTGGAAGGTGTCACCGTCTTTTGCTTATGGCTGGCCTAAGAAATAGGAGCCATGCCCAAGGTAAATATGCAACTCTCAGGATCTCTTGCTCTGGTTCCTATTGTCTACGACTCCAGTCTGAGATGGGGAGTTGGTAGATTGGTAGATGTAAGTTGGCGAGAGATGCCACTCTCGTAGAAACTTAGAAAACTTGTGGGAGGTAAACTCATCACCACTATCACTCCTCTTGCATCCTATACGACGACCAGCTTGGTTATGAACTAGCAATACCCAAGCAAAAAAATAAGTAATGGGTTGGTGAGAAAGTACACCTACATGTATCTAGAATAATCATCCACTATAAAAAAGAAGTACAATGCACTGTTCAAGGCAACAATGGATGTTGGCCCACAAAGATCAACATGAAACAACCTAAGAGGCATTTTAGCTCTATGTGTGGAATATTGAGGGAATGGGATATGGTGTTGTTTCTTGAGTTGATATGCTTTACAAATATCTCAAGATAGCTTTAGGTGTGGAAGGCCCTTAACCATATGTTGACGCGACAACTCATAAAGAGAGTCGTATTTGAGATGTCCCAAGCAAAAATGCTAGAGACACTCAGTGTCTATAGGCTTTTGTATAGTGGCTAAAGCCTGGAAGTAGTGGAACTCGGAGCCCTTGGCTGTCAGCTTGGAAAGAAACCAAGTCATATGGTATAGGTCACTAGGCTGTGCCTCATCGTGAGCAATCACTAAACTAGTCTAAGAGTTAAGGACCTCAACTATGGTTACTGTAAAGAAGACTACTCCTCCCAACCGGCAAAGTTGCTGAACAGATAACAAGTTCACCCCAAGCTGGGAGATATACTAGACATCATTGAGTGTAGCAAGATCCGGGCCCTGGTCAGTGAGCCTGAATCTTGATCAAGGAATAGTTCCCAACACGGACTATCCTTGCTGCCGTAGCTAGAAAGAGGGGGGTAGTCAAACATAGGTTGGAAGTGCCCAATGGGTGTTGATTGATGCGAAGGCATTGGAACATGAATGTTTCCATAGGGTGTTTGGTGGAGGTGGAGGCATCGAGATGTATGAGCCCTCTCCAAATGTTGGTTGGGGCACAACAAAACGATCATAAGTCCCACTAGGTAATGCCATGGAGGCAAATTGTGGAACCAAATGATCCACACTTGCTATGGCTCCATGGCATTCCCAGGCCGTGAAAATCTCGAAAGTATGGGGAAGGGAGGATGAGCCTCCATCATGGATACGTGAAAAAATACCCTGACATAGAAACATAAATGAAAGCAAATGACAAAGCATAAACTTAATAGAACACAGTTAGGTTAGGGTAACTCAAAGACAATGAACACAGTGGAAACAAATGATTGAATATTGAATATACAATGCTTAGGATGGTGATGTGGCAACTTGTATGCTAGCTTGGTTTAGCAAACATAGGGTTTTAGTAGTCATCCAAGGCTTGGCAGCAGCCAGCAGGTACCAATGTAGCATTAGAGTGTCACATGGCAGTTGGTGATAGTAGATGGATGGGCACTAGCAGCTTCCAAGTCTGGATAGTAGTTGTTGGTGGTGTGGACTGTATGGTGAAGGATTTAAACATGCCCCGGATGGATGTAGACAAGGTCAGGCAGCCTTGGTTGAGATGTCCTCCGCAAACAAGGCGTGGGCAGTGAAGCTAAAAGGCGTGAAACATGCAAAAACAAGATTGAGATTGAATGGAGGGTAACCTATCTATTTATAGAAAGTTTTGGGACCTCAAACCTCTCCCCATTTTAAACTCTCTCACTGTTTTAGGGTAGGATTTTTATTAATTAAGCATTTTTGGGGCTGTTCAAGAGGCTAATCCAGCAATAATGCTTATTTTAGCTCAACAGGATACACCATCTGGTTTAGGAAAAGATAAGGTCCCAAAGGCTGTGCCTAAAGGTGAAGGACCCCTTGGTGTGATGTGTGGTGACATATGAGGTGTACTTAATGGAGACGGAAAGGAGAAGGTGCAAGGGAAGTAGAGGGTGCGATGGGTGGGAGATTGAATGGATTGGTTGATGCAGTTGTTGGAAATGATTCTGGTTCCTTTTGTCCATTAAATGCATTGAATGAAAATGAAGATGGTTCACCTACTTCAAAATGACATTGAGAAGAAGAAAGTGAAGGAAAGCAAGGGAGAGAACTTACAAGTATTTGAATTGATCTTTTGTACTCATCATTTTTCTTTGTGTTCAAAAACAAAAGTCTATCTTCTTTAGGACTTATGAACCATAATGTGTTTGCACAGTCCCTTCTTCATGAGAATCATCTACATCTTGCTGAAAAGAGGAAGTAGACTCAAAAGATGGAGAAGTGTAGTGTTGCATACTTGACATAGGAGTGAATGAAGGTGAAGATGTAAATGGCATAGATGAAGAGTAGAGATGGAGATGAAAGTGGTAAAGAGATGAAGGGTTTGTAGTCTTTGCAAATTTCCACATCAGCATAGCTAGTCCTTTGTGGAGCTTCCATCCTTCCTACAGAATCATACAGTTGCACCAAATCTAAAGGGGAAAACTTAGATTTACCTTCAAGTTGTTGAGCTTGATACATGAGGATTACTGCAACATCCAAGAGCAGGGCAACAAGCAGGAAAGCGGCGGAATGATGTAAATGCAGTAGTTTGGTGTCAAATGTAGCAGCTAGAAGATAAACACAGCCTGCATTTGTGGTCGCCAGCTGATGCGGATGACACGAGCAGCAAACACAAATAATGCAGGCCGCCAAGTTGAAAAGCAGCCACCTAGAGGGTAGGTGACAGTTGGTAGCAGCTCTTGGGGGAAAGAACCATGAAGGGAAGGCTGGAAATAGGTGTTGGATGGGTGAAGGCAATATCGTCAACTTCGGTTGAGATGTCCTCTGTGAATGGGGTGTGGGTAGTGAAGCTAGATCACTTGAAATGTGCAAAAATGAGATTAGGCTGAATGGGAGGGCAAGCTATCTATTTATAGAAAGTTTGGGGGTCTCCCAAATTAGGATTTACATGTGGAACACTGAAACTCTCTCGAACCGCTCATGGTTTAAAAGAATGGTTAAAATTCATTAATTAGCTTGAGTTTTGGGGCTATTTAATGAAAGCTAATGGTAATTTAGCTCAACATAGTTCCTACTTTCTCTATGAGGGATGCAGCATATACTAGACAATCTTGAGGATATGCAGGAGTAGGTGGCTTGGAGGGGATCATTCATAGGTGTAGTTTTAGAAACCGCGCACCAAGATGTGGCTCTTTGATACACTAGTCACGTCCACGTTACTTTATGGGCTACAAGTATAGGGCCCCAATCTTGATCACCTTAGCTGATCAGGTCGGACATGTGATGGATGGAGAGGCCACTTGTATCCATGATTTCTAGAATGATTGAATGTAAGGTCTTGATACAACATGAGAGTATTAGAGCTGAGCTAGTGGCCACACAAGTTGTAGTAGAGGCCCTTATCCGATTGGTCACATATGTATATAGTCTATGGGATTTTCCCAAACATAGATATGCATGGCTAACACTTGAGTCCTCTTGACAGCTCGCTAGGGAGGGTGACACTTCGTTTTTGTATGCACAAATGTTAGCTTGGTTTGAGTTACATGGCTTTCATATGGATAGACTATCCCCCTTCTAGTACTCCCTTGATGCACCATCACTTTCCTTGAGCCGCTCAAAGATTGGCAGGGTTATCAGGATGGATCTCACCCAGCTAGAAATCAAGAGGACATGGTTAGCACTGGTACAAGAGTTGGGGATGAAGATGGCTTTCTACAGAGAGCATCTTCTCCGTACTACTAATGATGGATTTATTGTTCGCTTAAGATACATGGACACCCACGTCTTATATGGGATGAGATGTGTTATTGGTTAGCTGCATACCTCTTCACACCAATTAGAGATTGAGACTGTCAAATATAGGTCCATACCACTAGAAGAGCGCAAATGCTAGATATGCCAAGTAGAGCCAGGGATAGAGGAGCATTATATCTGCCATTGCCTAGCATACTACGAGATTCGAGGAGGCTGTTTCCATTGTTTATTCAGAGATGGGTTTGGGCCACTATCTAGAGTCATGGATTTCATTGACCAGATTGATGCCTTCGTCTCTTTCTCCTAGAGATACGACGGTTTTGGGATTCACTCGAGTATAGCAGTCCGATGACACCGGGGGCATTCTCAGATATAGCTTGTAGATTTCTTTGCAAGAGAGATGAGGGAGGTTTTAGCATAGCCACACCCTTAGTCATCTACACATAGACAAGGGGTATTGATTGATCGAGCCATCTAGCTTGACCAATCTAGACGTCCTAGACCTCAATATAGGCGCGATGATACTTCAATAGGTAAATACAGGAGATTATTGCTTGAGCTAGAGCCAAGCCCTTTACATCACCATGATATTGTATCAGCTAGAACTCTTTATTTGTCAGTTAGATTTCTCCTTACTTATAGTCTTAGTCTTCTTGTACTGTTTATTGCATTTTCATTTACTGTTCTTTTCAGATAGTTGTACCATCAGACAGATGATTGTAACTCATGGTCTCATGGGTCATTTTGGCCTTTTTTGCAGTTGTTAATATATCATATCATATCATTTCCTTCTTTTTTTTTCCTAGCAGGCCTCAATTCCTTACACCTTGCGTTTTCAGCCTCTTTCCATGTTCAGCCTGCTTGACATTGTCACAAGATAGTTCACATGTTTGAGGTGACATGCTTCTGTCACTGCACTACATTCACATTTGTTTCTCTCTTCTTGAATTGTTGAACTGCTGGTATTGGGCTGTTCATCCTTAGTGCCCATTCTCTCTCATACCCCTTACCTTATCTTCTCTACATCTCATCTACAATAGCTTCTCCATGCTACCATACTGATGGCAAGCTTAAAGGACCCGACTATCTAACTTGGAGTGTGGTGATGAAAGCTTAGTTTGTGCAAAATCATCTCTGGTACATCATTTCAGGATCAGCCTTGCATCCTTGAAAGTCATCTTCGTCTTTTTTTGAATTGGGATGAATACAACTATTAGGAAGTAGTCCTTGATTGGGACAATGATGGTGCCAAAGCATATTCAGCACTTCTTCAATGCATCTTGAAGTACTCACGATGTTTACCTCATGTAGGACATCTCTAGAGGTGTGGGAGAAGCTTGAGCTTATGCCCTTTATGTGCTCTTGCAGAAGGCTTAGCTAGGACCTCTGCAACCTCCTTTGCGATCTGGTCCCTCCTGCTCCACTCCCTAGTCCAATCTGCTCAATCTGTCTCTTCACCTCCTCTCTCCTGTAGATCGAGTCAGGGATCCGACAGGATCGTGTACCTAGATAAGATGCTGGGGGGTCAAGTGTCAGGAGGACCGGGCAGTGATCGGACAGAGTGGTACCAACCAATTGCCCTATTTGGCCTCCATGAGAGCATCCCCACTCTCCCACATAGAACCTGTCCAACCGCTCCAACAAGACTCTGCCTAGACACCTGTATCCCCATGAGAAGTCCAACGACATTTCCCTCCTGTGGAAAGTTGGGTCTCTCCAAGCATTGTGAGCTCCTACTGCCAGTAGGAAGACCTCCCATGCCTCGTGCTCCTCCCCAACCATGCCCTGGTAGTTTCTGCCTCTACCCTATTGGTCCTCTAAGGCCTCCAGGTTGTTGGAGTCTCCTCCAACGATCCAGGAGTCCACCTCTGGGAGTCTTGCTGCGATCTCCACCCAGAACTTGCTGCGTGTCCTGACCTTAGTGGGGGCATAGACATTGAGGACTGTGAGGCACGAGTCCCCAATATCCAACCTAACCCATAGAACCCTCCTTGCCACAATCGCCCCATGATCCCGTACATAGGCGGTAAGGCTCGGGCCAATAGAGGTGCATACGCCTCCACTTCTACCATGGGCACCGACGGTGTACTCGCAGTAGGTGTGTGACCTGCCTGGGAGAACTTCCCTACCCGAGGGGCTTGGGCGGGGGTGAGCTTGTGCTCTTGCAGAAGTAGGATGTCTATCCGTCCCGCAAGGGCCGGCTGCAACTCTTGCCAAACAATCAACTTCTTAGAACCACGTGCCCCACTGTAGTGGAGACTAGTTACATTCCAGGATGCAAGGTGTAAACTCATGGGGAAACCTGTGACTGACAGAATAGGCATCTGTTTGGTGTGAAAGGTGCTGATGAGGAGGAAGAAGTATGGGGCATGCAAGTACGCTTTGCCGTAGGCCTAGACATAGTTGTTAGGTACGAAAAGTACGGTACGGTACAGTATGATAAAATACGGTACTAAATGGTACCTTAAGATTTTATAAGGTACGGTATGATATTAGTACGAAAAAAAAATAACTTCATTATTTTGAACTATAGATGATAGGACAGATGTTTAAAGTCTAAACACCAATGCTATTGGAGTACATAAGATGAATACGTGAGGGTAACATACCAAAACCTCTATGGCATATGCCGCATGCGCAACATGCGCTACAACTTACAAGTAAATACATAGGAGTGGATACATCATACATGAATGATCATACAAATAAGAGGCATGTATGTTTGAGAGAGAGAGAGAGAGAGAGAGAGAGAGAGAGAGAGAGAGATGAAATGACATGAGATGCTTTATTAACGTTTACAAGAGGCCAAAATGACCTGTGAGACCAACAGTTACCAAATAAACCACCAAAGGTTTTGGTAAAAGATTTATGAATTTTGTTATTGTTTTGTTTGGCATTGCTAAGGCTAAAGTAGCTACCGATGGTACATTCACTAATTCGTGTACTCTCAGAAGGTACATTAGGCCAAGCTATCCTCTGGCCTAGTTTTATTAGCAATGTGTACTAATGCTTTGGGTTGGGTGGTGCAAAATGAGCTGTGAACAAAGGTAAAATCAATAGGATTAAGCTACTTGATGAATCTCAAATGGTGCTGAATTTATTTATTGATGACACTAACATATTGTGAAAAATGATGGGACATCAATTAGAAACGTTTGGAACTGCTTGAATACCTTATGTATGGCCTTTGGCTCTAGGATAAATCATAACAAAACATGTATGAGGAGTCTAATCAAGCTTCCACCCCCTTTCTTGGTTGATCGATCAAGGCTACAAAATCACCACCACCACCACCACAACAATAGTCAACAACCCAAACCACCACTAACAACAACCACGCAAAAAAAAAAAAGATGGTTGTTTTTTGGTACGAATTGGTACGGTACGGTACGGTATGAACCGAAATATTAGATTTTTGGACAAGTTTTAGCCAATTTTTGATATTCTAGATATTATCCCTTGTAAAAATTCATAAAACTATAGACGACTTCTAGATTAGGATGACATGTAAAAGAAAGCATGTAGCTTTCAACCAAATTGAGAGGATTTTATGTAAAAAGAGAGATTGACGAAATCGTGCGATGTACGATTGTTGTTTTTAGGCAGTGAATAGCACTCCGAAGTGGGAGATAAAGGAGTGATCTGGTAGAATTCTGGCCAAGTGTCCTGGTATTTTACTCCCCTTTCAAAGCCAATGGAAGCATTAGATGGGCGATTTGAGCAGCATAGAGGAAGGTATTATTTTATACACGTTTTTGTCTATTAGAGTTTTATCTTCTCATAATGCTGAAATAAACTGACAAGCTTCATCTCTATTAGTATTCTTCTTCATTTTCTATTTCTTTATGGAAGTATTCTTCTATGTCTTCTATTTCTTCAAACCCCTTCTCTTCCGTCTACTCCTCTCTTTGAATCTACCTTTTGTTGAGCTAAAATATGCATTACTTGCTGATTAGCCTCTTAAACAGCCCCAAGACACACTAAAAATGCTCTTTTAGAGTAAAACCCTAAAACAGGGAGCGGTTCGAGAGAGTTGAGTGGAAACCCTAAAACGGGGAGCGGTTCGAGAAAGTTTAGTGGAAACTCTAATTTTTGGAGCGCCCTTCCACATCTATAAATAGACAGGCTACTCCCATTCAGCCATTATCCTTGTTTGCAGGTTACACCAGCCCACACACCCTTTGCTGCTGTTGGCGCTCAGTTTCCAGCCTGTGGCCCACCTCCATCTGCTGTCCAGCCATCATCGACTGCAGCCACATCATCTTCAGCCTGTCCATTGCTGTAGGCGACAGCTCTCAGCTGCTGGCGACTGCTCCAAACTGTCCTAGACTACTGTCGAGCCTGCTGTCCATCATCTCTAGGGTCAACCAGCTTGCGTTTTCAACATTGCAAGCCCTGACACTCTCAGACACTGTTTCAGCTTGCTGTTCACAGCAGACTGTGCACAGTTTCCAGCCCCCGATCGGTGGTACACTAGTGTGTTTACCAGTTTCCAGCCTCTAGATTACTGCGTTTTGGTGACCAGCCTACTGCCATTCACTATTCAACACTCCTACACTTCGACTAGTGGTCACAGACTTGGGATCCGTCTTCAGTGGACGTCATACTTCGACATTGCTCTGCCCTTGAGCACACTGTACACTCTTACATTCATTTACAGTATGCATTCACTTCAGAGTCGTGTTTTCTCTTTCTTCCTTCTTCTGTTTTGAGTTTTGAGTTTTTGTGTTTGAGTTTTATGTTTAGGGTTTGAGTTTTGAGTTTTGCGTTTAGGGTTTGAGTTTTGTCCTCTGTGTTTGTGTCTGTGTCTTTGTGTTTTTGTCGTGGTCGTACACTCTGTGTGTCCTCAATGTAAACCCTAGCAGTCTTCTTAACATGGTATCAGGGCCGGTGCTCTTGTAAAGAGTATCCTACGGACATTGTTGAGAGCTAGTCTTTGTGCGAGGCACACAATACGATTCGTAACCGAATCACAATGTCCCAGACACCTTCTTCTC
The DNA here is from genome assembly GCF_053477565.2 of Lygodium microphyllum. Classification (NCBI taxonomy): domain Eukaryota; kingdom Viridiplantae; phylum Streptophyta; class Polypodiopsida; order Schizaeales; family Lygodiaceae; genus Lygodium; species Lygodium microphyllum. Next base: position 20,641 of record NW_028229809.1, on the reverse strand, counting down.
TAGTTCCTATGATGTCTTATCAGGCTTCTCCATCATTGGAGGCCCTGAGACGGCATTATGGACTCGGTGAGAAGCATGACACTCCACCTTCACCAGATTTCACTAACATGACAGAGGAGAACTTTGAGGAGTACTATCGCAACAAGTACAGTGATGTTTACATCCCTCCTACCAGTTTTGCTACCACATCCGGACCGGTTGGTGAGGCCAGCCACCTCTCCGATCATGGAGGACATACGACATTCGGAACGTCTGGCGATCCATCTTCATCATCTCAGCCAGGTCCAATGTCAGGTTTGTACAATTCTTTTGTGTTGCATGAATCAAAATCCTTGCCTGTTTCTTCTTTTGAGGTACATGATCCGGATGGCTTTGCGTATGTGAACTTCAATAGAGGGGGCTCACGAAGCAGACGGAATTTAGGTACATCTATAGCTTCTGTTTCATTTGAGCATATTATACATACTTCTCACTTTCCTCCCATCCCACTCTCTTCTATATCACACCTTGATCATCTCTCATCATCTTTCCAAAATCTTGGATTGTACTCCACATCTGCATCACACACCCTAGGGGTTGGATCCACCATCTCCGCTCCTAGCACCTTTTCCTTCTCCACCCCATTCTCTACCTCTTTGCACCATGGTACTTCGTTAGGGGGAATGCCACCCTTTAACACAAGGCCTCTCACCTTTCAGCAAATGAGCACACCCATCACTCCTGGGTCGACTGTGATGGGCATCCCCCTCACTATCCCCAGCTTCACATCTCCCATGACCACTCATACGCAGGGGATTCCATCCTCGGCTTATGGTGCGTCTTCACACTCTCCTTGGGTTACACCTACGTAGGGATTTTCATCTTCTGCTCCCCGTGTTCCCATCCCACCTCCTTGCGTTCCTCATGTGGCTACCATGCCCATGCCTAGTCAGCCCATCTTATGGATCCACCTTGCACACTACCCGCATGCCTGGTGGGCACTCTGGGGCCCATTCCCAAGTGTACTCTACTCCCCCATCCTACCCCCACTACACTTTTTCACAATATCCATCTCCGAGCACTTCCACTCCTGTTGCAACGGCCAAGAATGCCTTCACGGATAAGATACGTTTTAACGGGTTAAATTTCACTACTTGGTCGAATTTCATGCAACAAGTGCTTGAGTCTCAGGGTCTTTGGGGCCTCGTCATTGGTCTAGAGCCTATGCCGGGACCCTCGACTAGCTCACCCTGACTACATTCGTCAATGGAAAGCCTGCAATGCTACAGCTAATGTTGAGCTGATGCAGGGATTGCTTCTTGAGTTTCACTCTCAGTTGCAACACTTTCCGCTTGCGTCAGAGCGTTGGAGTCACCTTCTCAACCGCTATGCGGCTCATGATCGTACTCGGCGCATCAATCTTGACTTTGAGCTTCAAGAGTTCTCTCTTAAGGAAGGGGATGATATGAAAGTCAAGTTGATTGACTATAGGCGGTTACTTGCCAAGTTCGCCACTACTGGCTCTCCAAAGTCAGATGACGATCATGTTACATTCTTCTTGAATAAGTTGCCCGCAAAATACTTCAATTTCATTCAACACATCATCTCCCAACCTCGATTGCCAACCTTCTACGAGTTTGAGTGCCAGTTCTTGCGTTACGCAAGGTTGCATGATTAAGTCCATAAGAAATCCTCATCACAGCCTTATTCAGAGCAGAGGAGATTGGTTGCTTCTTCTTCGGGAGGGAAAATCACCAGTGGCAAGAATTCGCCGCTAGATGCGAAGGCAAGCCAATCAAAGGGTGACTCCTCTTCCTCCGATGGAACCAAAGAATCCAGACCTATTTGGTAGCAACTCCCTAAGAAAAACCGGTTTTGCACACACTGCCAAAGAGCAGGCCATATGAACGAGGAGTGTCGCTCCAAGGCCCAAGGTCTTCCACCTAAAAAGCCTCAGCAGACCGTTGCAACTTCACAGTCCAGTGGGGCTACGCCTTCCGCTGCTGCTCCATTTGCTCCTCCAGCCCCCATAGCGACTGCTGGACATGTGGCACCCAGATAGCCTCAGCGGCCATCCTTCTCTACTCTTGAAGGATTGGTTGATTGGTCTGTAGGTTTCGATCCCGTTGCACTTTATGCATTTATCTCACCTTCCTCCCCACCTCGTCAGGCGTTCCCTTGGCAGAGCCTTGCTACTAGACGTACGCAATGGTGGCCACCTTCTTAGACTAGCATGTGTCTAGGTCCTTTCGGATACCCTAGGTCAGTCTAGCATTCATTTTTCACTCTTAGAGTCGGGCCCATAGGATTTTTGTCTCTACATTTTAAGTCTTCCACTGCATTTACTCACACACATATACACATTTGCATCTTTGCACTTGTTCCTTCAGTTAGCTTTTCATTTTAGTTTTGTTTTGTTTTTGGAGCATCTCACTACTGACCTTTGTGATTGCAGACTTTGATCTTCTTTGCAGGTTTTGTTTTTAGTGTAGGGCTAACATGTAGGTTTGCCCAGTCCTATTTGGGCTGGAGACTTGGGATGTGCGCCGTTTCTTCATGGTTTCATCATCCTTGGAGTTTTGCTATTCTACTAGCATGGAGGCTTCCCCTCCCGAGGCGGATCGTACAGCATCTCTCTTGATGCTATCATGGCCGTGACTTCTATCTAGCTCTTCTAGCTGGGATGCTTTCTCCTCATCTTCATTCCTTATGGTTCTCGGCACCACACGAAAACCGACATCAGGCTCCTCTTCCTTCTTCGGCATCTACATCCAGGTTGAGAGGGGGTTCCTACCCTTCTTGGTATTCTACAGGCTTCAGCACTTTGTCTTTGACATCGGCTTCTCCCCCCTGTTGTACCTTACCCTTTGCATTGAATGATTTTATCATCTTTGTACTAGGGCGCTTGGGCAAGTTAACAATTTTCCCATGAGGAACACTGTCCAAGTGGCACCTGTTGCATTAGCATTCTTCAGCATGTAGCATACTTTGCATCTTATTGTACAGAGTACCACTTGAGCGGATCCTAAGCTATTTCCACCGGCGGCTGTTGTTACCACACTACCATCCTTCTTCATCATATGGATATCTCATCACCTATTTTTTCTCGTCATCGACACTCCGAGTGGATGGGTTAGCTTGTACTATTTTGTGATGTGTTGGGTATACCCTCCCTACTTCCGTCTACTGGGTCACTATTCCTCAATCGGCCGCATCCCATAAAATTTACCATACTTATTAAAAAAAAAAACACACACACACACACACACACAAAAGTTCCATGTAGTTCCATCCGCCTTTGTAGGGCTTGGTAGGCCACTGTGCAGCCGACGTGCACCCTTTGTCCGATGCCCTGTCCTCTCTGGGGTGACTACTTGGATTCCCTTGATAAGATAACCATTGCCTCTATAGTCTTGGTGGGCCACTGGGCAGCCGACGTGCACCCTTTGTTTGATGCCGTGCTTTAGGGTGGGACGCCTTGGGGTACATAAACATCACCATGGCTGGCCTAACCTTTCGGCTCAGTTTTGGGCCTGAGAGGGGATGTTGAGCTAAAATATGCATTACTTGCTGATTAGCCTCTTAAACAGCCCCAAAACACACTAAAAATGCTCTTTTAGAGTAAAATCCTAAAACACGGAGCGGTTCGAGAGAGTTCAGTGGAAAACCTAAAACGGGGAGCGGTTCGAGAAAGTTTAGTGGAAACCCTAATTTTTGGGGCACCCTTCCACATCTATAAATAGACAAGCTGCCCCCATTCAGCCATCATCCTTGTTTGCAGGTTACACCAGCCTACACACCTTCTGCTGCTGTTGGCGCCCAGTTTCCAGCCTACAGCCCGTCTCCATCTGCTGTCCAGCCATCATCGACTGCAGCCACATCAACTTCAGCCTGTCCATTGCTGTAGGCGACAGCTCTCAGCTGTTGGCGACTGCTCCAAACTATCCCAGACTACTGTTCAGCCTGCTGTCCATCATCTCCAGGGTCAGCTAGCCTGCGTTTTCAGCATTGCAGGCCCTGACACTCTTAGACACTGTTTCAGCCTGCTGTTTACAGCAGACTGTGCACAGTTTCCAGCCCCCGATCTGTGGTATACTGTTGCGTTTATCAGTTTCCATCCTCTAGACTACTGTGTTTTGGTGACCAGCCTGTTGCCATTCACTATTGAACACTCCTACACTCCGACTAGTGGTCACAGACTTGGGATCCATCTTTGGTGGACGTCACACTCCGACATTGCTCTGCCCTTGAGCACATTGTACACTCTTACATTCATTTACAGCATTCATTCACTTCAGAGTTATGTTCTCTCTCTCCCTTCTTCTGTTTTGAGTTTTGAGTTTTTGTGTTTGAGTTTTGAGTTTTGCATTTAGGGTTTGAGTTTTGAGTTTTGCGTTTAGGATTTGAGTTTTGCCCTCTGTATCTGTGTCTGTGTCTTTGTGTTTCTGTCGTGGTCGTACACTCTATGTATCCTCTGTGCAAACCCTAGCAATTTTCTTAATATCTTCACCCTGCTGTCTCTTACCCCCATGGTGGACTTTCGACACCAAATGCTCCGACACCGTGTTAGGGGAAGTTTATGCTATCATCAGAGGTGAATTCTGAAAGATATTTGGGCTGATATCTTCAGCCATATTTAGAGAATTAGCTACAACAGTGCTCTTTTAATTAATTTCTTACTCTACAGAAGACATCTTATCAAAATATGCAAGTATTATGTGTCCCCTATGGCAGGGCAATGTTTGTAGATCATTCATAGATGTCTTGAGTTGAATTAAGAGGAGCTTTTTCTCTTATTTCTTTGCTGTGGTAACTTATCCTTATCAGGAACTCAATTTGAAGCTCTCTTGAAGCAAGTCTCTTTGCCCTACAAGACTTGTAATTGACTCGTAAGCTTTTGTCCCTAACAGTCTACCAACCATTGGAGTAGTCTGCGGTCTTTGGAGCAGACGTCAGCTGATGGCGCTGTTGTTAGTGCTGGTGGGCAGACCTGAGGCTGACTAGGTTGAAGCCAGAGTAGAGTTGGATCCAATGCTGTTGGTTGCAGAGCAGAGAGAGAGAAGACCGAGTTGAACTCAGCTCTGATACCAAATGGGAGATGGACAGATCGAAGCTCTGCTGTTGAGAGTACAGTTTACAGTGAAGAGTGTGAAAGCATAACACCCAATGCAATAATCTGAAGTGTAAGGTGCAAGTACAAAGTATAAACCTTAAACCTTAGGGTTGTAAGAGGGTGTTCGTGCTCGAAGAGTGTAAAACACAATAAGTGCCCAAACTATGTAACATAGGCACATAAAATAAAAGAAATAAATCTAGAGGAAAAAACCTCTCGTATAGAGAGTAAAAAATGCTCCAGTGTCCTATTGAAGATCATTGACACTCCTCTGTAGCATAGGCTTGAGTCAAACCCAACAAGTATGCCACTTATTTGATTCTAGGACAAACGAAGATATTACCCGAAGAGATATAGTCTTTGATGAGAAGGATATACCCACTGCACTGGCCTTCAAGCTGATTCCTTAGCTTACATTGTCTAAGAAAGTGCCATTTGAGTTAGGCCTACTACCCCTATTCCTATCCCAACTCATGTACAATCTTTTGCTCCCAGGCCTCCTCTTAGCGACCTGTTACTTCTTTGTGCCAGTAGACCATGCAAGATCTGGTGTTTCTTTCATTGGATTTCATCTTAGAGGGTCCTAGAAGATCTACATGGCTCGCACTTGCTGCCTCATTCGCATTTGTCTTCACAACAAATGACATGGGGTACTTGAAGCCGGAGAGTTTACTCAGATCTTCCTACCATTATAGATATAAAGGCCCACCTTTGCACCATATTCGAGATAATTGAGTAGCTTAGTTGTCTTATTTTTTTTGCATGGAGGTGTGTTTCTTTCTGCAAGGCACTTACAAATCTCCATATGTATAAGACAACTTTGATACCTGTCTATATTGATAGCTAGAGTGCTTTGGCTATTTCACAAAACCTAGTGTTCCATGCCTGCGTAAAGCACATTTAAGTTCATTACCATTATGTTCGTGAGTGGATATTAGCTGGAGATCTATAGCTGTCTTACCTACCCACTAGAGATAACTTGGTAGATCTCTTCACGAAGGTTCTTCCTCGACCAAAGTTCCAAGCTTTTTGGGAAGCCTTGAACTTAAAACCAGTTGTTTCATGATCAATCATAGTTTGTATTGTCATAGGTTGCTATATCTACTTGAATGAAATTTTGCAACTAAAACCTGTATGTAAAGTTATGGATTTTAATATTTTTGTAGATTAGTTTTCCCATATATGGAAGGGGTTTTGTAGGCTTCTTATTGGCTCCGCATTGATGTTCTTTATTCAATGTTTTAGGCTCATTAACATGTTTAGACTATCGCTTAAGACAATTGTTACCCCTAGTCACCTAGGACTCTAGTGTCACTAGGGTTAGCATTTCTTGTGATAATCAAGCTTTTTAGGGCTAGGTTTATCTACAAAGGATACTTTGTGTAACCCTAGCACATTTAAGTGTAGTATTATTTGTTTTGGTCTTTCAACCATTGTACTTCTGTTCATTCATTAGTATATTGGCTTTCATTTGTGGTTGAGTAGTGCTTCAATTCTCTCTGTCTCACATACTCTCTCTTTTTTTTTTGTAAATCACATTCTCTCTCTCTCTCTCTCTGTGTGTGTGTGACTCACATCTATGGTGCATAATTACTCTATACATGCGCCAACAAGGATACCATTCTTAAAGATCCCACAAAAGTTGAAGAAATAGAAAATTCTTGAAGTTGAATAGATTTTGTTTCAAAAGAACTAAACCACTACAAGTAACATTGTGACACAAAAATTCTTGCTCAAATTCAAAGATTTGCCCATAGTAGATCCAAAGTGGGTAGATGAAATTTCATCTACCACTTCCATTGTCTACATTTATTTAGTCTCTCTTCTCTCATCTCTCTATGCTTGTGTTCTTCTTCCATTATGCACTCTCACATGGTATCATTGCCAAAAGAGAGGACCCTAAGGTTCTAGAAAGAGGAGACCACACTCTACTTGTTGGCTAGTGCAGATTACTCCCTTTGGTCTTGGAAAGTAGAGTGTATATTGTATATCTTTGATTTTTGGTTTTTGTGATGACCCTAATACTTCGCTCCATGGAGAATGTTCGTAAACTCGTAGTGATTCCACTATTGACTAGATAGCTCTTTGAGATTGGCTCAATTCTGAGCTCTATCTTTTCATTTTATGAGTTTGCAAGATTCCATCCTTGTTCATGTTTGTAGAATCCAAAGTCCAAACCACAACAAAGGTTTGGACAAAGCTATCTTCTCTTTAAGATCATGAGTTACTAGATGAGCTTGCATCCCTTGGCAAGAGGATTGCATTTGAAGATTTGGCAATGGTTCTTATCACTCATCTCCCATCTTTGAAGTATGATGTCTTCTATTCTAATTAACTTCCCTCTAGAGTTCGAGACACTATTCTTTGGGAGAAACTTACCCTACTTGTTTTGGAATAGGAAGGGCAACTCAAGGAGATTAAAGCCCATAGATTTGGATTAACTTCCCTCTAGAGAAGGACAATAAGAAGGCTAAGAACAGGGAGCAAGATGACAAGAAGGATGAGAAGAAAACAAAGCCAAAGTGCCCACATTGTGCGAAAGACACTCATCTTGAGGAGCAGTGTTGGCAAAAGCATCCTCACGTGAATTCTGGCACCAAGGATGGTGCCAAGGATTCCAAGGCTACACCGGCCACCACTATGATTGAGCTTGTCTTTGTCCATTTGTTTGAGGTTGAGGACACCACACTTACATCTTTCCCATTGGAGAAGCTATGGCTTGTGGATAGCGGTGCTTCATCCCATATGATCTGCCATTAGGATTGGTTTCAAGTCCTCCGTTCCAAAGGGGTACCATCACCATTGGTGATGATTCTTCTTTGCCAGTTCAAGGAGAACGAGGACTATTCCCCTTCTATTAGACTATCGGAACTCTTCTGTCAAAATCCTTGATGTTCTTGATTTAGGATTTAATCTTTTGTATATTCATGGTTTGACATAGCTAGGGATCTCCATGGTTTTCACCCAGGATGTAGTTACCGTTAAAGATGCATCCATTGATGTTGTGATTTGGACAAACACTGAGGAGGGTGGGCTCTACAAGCTCATGACCCTTGTATGTGCTCTTTGCACAAGCTTGGGCTACTTTGGCATGCTTGTTATGGGCACTTGAACTTTGATTCTATTTGATAGTGATCAAGAAAGAAGACGGTCTAGGGGCTTCTAGATTTCCCCCCCTATCACTACCTTATGCCCTAGCTGTATCCAGGACAAACAACATTGGTAGTCTCACCCAAAGGTTGCCTCCAAGAGGGCATCCACACTGCTTGAGATGGTTTACCCCAACTTTTGCACTCCTATGCCTATGGCCTCCCTTAAGAAGGCTAAATACCTTATATTGGTGGTTGACGATTTTTCTAGGTATGAGTGAGCCTACTTAGAATACAAATCCAAGGTTTACTCCAACTTCTATGCAACTGGAAGGCGTTTGTTGAAAACAAACTATTTCAAAATTTGAGATGTATGAGCCGACCATGGCAATGAATTTTATTTCGAAGTGTTTGACCAATTTAGCAGGTAGTATGAGATTTGGTTGGAGTACACCCATTTGAGAATGTTATGATGGAGCGTGTGAATTGGACCATGTTAGAGATGGCCCGTTTGATGCTAAAGCATCAAGGACTTTCTCACGCTCTTTGGGGAGAGGTAGTCCACAATAGGTCTCCAATAGCAGCCTTGAAGGACAACTTCATATTGGGCCTTTTTTCGCAAGAAGCCTTCAGTCTTATAGTCGCATCCTTAGCTGTGATTCATGTATCCATGTGGACATGGAACACAAGGGAAAACTTAATGTAAGCTGAAGAAACTCATCTTTGTAGGTTACAGTCAAGTAATTGAAGAATACAAGCTCTATGACCCCATGAAACAAAAGATCCTAATGAGTTGGGATGTGGTCTTTGATGAGGTTGTGGCCTTCGATCCTCTTGTTGATGGTGGTGCTACATTTAGTGGGTCTTCTTCGAGTCCACCTTCTCCTCCACCATCAGCTCCCTCACTCCCTTCCAAGTTACCTCTTGGCACCACTTCTTTGTCTTTGAAAACTCCTCCTCCTCCTCCTCCTCCTCATACTTCTCATCTTGCTATGCCTTCCCCACCCTTGCTAGATCTTCCTTCTTTGAGTATTTCTACTCCCTCCTATACGAACAGCTTTCCTTCGAGAATGCTAAGCTGCTAGAGGGGGAGTCTTCTTTCTTTGGTGAGGGGGAACTATTTTATACTTGGTGAGGGAAAGTCCCTTTCCCAAATAGGTGTTTTTAAGGTTTTGGAGGGCTCTAGGTCTCCTTCGCCATAGGAATAGCTTGTTGTCATTTCTTGGCGGTTCAAACTCATGCATTATTCGTGAGTTACCCAACCTTGAGACACTAGTAGGTCCACGTAGATCAGCCAAGCTATAGGCCAAGCAAGGTTGTTCACTTTGTGTGAACTATACCCTTCTGTCATAGATTCTAGAGGATTGAGAGCCTACTACTATTGAGGAGGCTTTGGCACAAGATGTTTGGCATCGTGTTATGCAAGAGGAGCTCCACTCCGTTGAGCACACTTAGAATTGGGAGTTTGTTTTGTGTCCAGAAAAGCTGAAGATGATAGGTGTGAAGTGGGTCTTTAAGACCGAATACTTGGTTGATGGCACCTTGGACAAGCACAAAGATAGGCTTGTGGCCAAGGGATTTGTAGAGAAGGTAGGATTGGATTATTTAGAGACATTTGCATTGACGGCTTGTATGTCTACCATTCGGGCTATCTTCGCTCTTATAACTCATCATCATTGGCCTGTTCTCCAAATGGATGTGAAGTTTGCCTTTTGAATGGCCGCTTTTAGGAGGAGATTTATGGTGACTAGCCTCCAAGCTTCAATATGCCTGGAAAGGAGGACCATGTCTACCATTTACGGAAGGCGCCCTGTGGCCTGAAGCGAGATCCTAGGGCTTGGTACCAACATATTGATCAGTTCATCTTTCAAAGTGGCTTCCAACGATCAAACCATGACCCCTATTTGGTTGCGATATGCCGCTAAGAGTTTGACATGGTTGATTCGGGTATCCTTCTTTTTCCCCCTGGTGTCTTGAGATGTACCAAATGGCACATGGCATTTCTATCTCACAACACAGGTGCATCTGTGAGCTACTTTTGGAGTTTGGTATGGATCAATATAAGTCCATATCTGGCCCCATGGACCCAAAGTCCAAACTTTCTATCTCAAGAGTTCCCTTGAACCTTCCAGATTGCACTAGATTCAGGTGCCTTTTTGTGGTATCAGTAGTCATTTGTGTCTTGACAGTCATCCCCTGCCTGTGAGCCTCAGTTTCAGTCAGATGGGGACATAAGTATCTTTGACATTTTGTCTCTCTGTCATTTCATGTGTTTTGACGAAGGAGGCAGCTCATCTGTCCAGTTATTGAGCTCATTGTGTTTCTTTTTTAGTAGCTGGAGGTTGGTTTCACATTGATCAGATAGGAGGACTAGCTTTTCTTGTTGGTGGCAGCATTTGTTGATTATTTTCTTGCTGTTTAGTCAGGTTGGCTAGCTTTTGGGGCATGTTTTAGCAGCAGTAGGCCAGTTTCCAGCTTATTGGCTATTTATAGCCTGTCTCTAGTGGCTGGTTATTCATTCTTCTTTTGCTATTTCAGCACACCCTGACATTTGGGACTCTCCTCTATCATCTAGTGATGCCTTTTGTAATCAGCCTCATCCAGTGGCTGTGCCCTCACCAATGCTTTGGACTGCATGTAGGGACTGATCAGTCCTCACTGTATTCAGCATTCTATTGGAGTTCAGTGCAGATTTTCTTCTTCCATTCTCTTTTTTTGTTGCAGTCTCTCTTGTCCCTTCTTACTCTGTGTTTGTGTTCTTCTTCCGTTGCGCACTCTCACATGTATGCGCATTTCTTACTACCTGGATACTTGGTCCAATGGAGGTTCCTTGCATAGCTTCCACTTTGGACCAAGAGCTCTTTGGGATGTGCTCAACCCTAGAGCTCGATCTTTTATCTTTATGAGTTTGCAAGATTTTGTCCATGTGCATGTGCACAAACTTCAAACTGCATTGGAGGTTTGGATAAAGTTAGCTTCTGTCTATTAGCTAAAGACCTTTGACTATCGTATTACAATAGAGAAGCAGCTGTGAATGCTTTCCATCATTGACACTCCTTCCAAGAGGACAACATCAACAAGATGGAGGAGTTACGATATGAGCTAGCATCCCTTAGTAGGATGATTTCATTCAACATTATGGCAATGAGTCTTATCACTCATCTCCCATTTCTGAAGTATGATGTCTTCTATACTAGCCTACTCACCTCCAAAGTTCAGGAGACCATTTTGTGGGATGAAAATTTTTACTAAAGGTTTAGGAGGGGGCAACAAGAAGGATAAGAAGGCCAAGGATAAGTAAATGAAGCAAGTCAAGTGCTCTTAGACTTCTTTGGATTCCAACATAACTTTAGAGGGGAAGCCTAAATGCCCACATTGTGGGAAGGGCCAAACATCTTCTATGTTGTGGCATTATTGTCTTACTTTATGAAGACTCCTTTGTAGGCCCATTGGAGAGCCGCTTTACACATGGTGCACTATCTACAAGGTACTAGATCCTATAAGATCATGTACAGAGAGGGAGCCACTCTAGCTAGATGGAGTGACTTAGATTGGGTTGGAGATGTGGCGCTACATGTTTTGCCTTCCCCTTAGATTGGGAGCCATCTCATGGGGTAAACAGTAGCCTACTGTGGCATAATCTTTTGTAGATGCTGAGTATCATGCCCCTGCTCTACCATGTAGGAGGCAATTTGGCTTCACCAAAGGTTGGCAAAGATTGGATTTCCACAAACAAGACCCATAGAGCTACATGTGGATAACCAGAGTGCTTTGGCTCTAGTGAAGAACCTGTTGATGAGTGCTCGAGGATCAAGACAGAGTGCAGCTCAGATATGCACAATGAGAAAGAAAGTGAGGAGTAGAGAGGGTGGAAGAGAGTGAAGGCACGACACTCAATGTGTGGGTACAATGACAAAGTGTACAACTTTAGGTTTTTTGATAATATATATAAAGTACATGTGTAAGGGTGCGTATACACCAAGGTTATAGTTGTACGTACACACAGATCATATTGTACGGATCCGTATGCGTACGGATCGATCTGTACGTTTATTTTTTTTGAAAACTCCTTTTTGACCTTCAACATACAAATTTGGGCTTATTTCGGAATTTCGCCTGCAGTGCTTTGTTTCGCTCTGTCTCTGCACACTGTGCACATTGCAACCAGGTAATTCTCACGCTCTCTCTCGCTCATGGCCTTGGTCCCTCATGATGCATCTCTCTCTCTCTCTCTCTCTCTCTCTCTCTCTCTCTCAACCACGAGCGGCCAATGTAGTACATGATTAATCTGGTCTCTCTCTCGCTCCCTCCCGAGTCCCTCTCCCTCTCTCTCTCTCTCTCTTTCTTCCTTTGGAGTATGCTCTAAGCTCTGTCTCTCTCTTTCTTTGTGTCACACAGCTTTCAGGATTCAATATGCTGAAGCCATGCAACCCCTACTAATAGGAGCACACCAATGTCATCTGTGTTATTAATACGCCGACCCAAGCTGGTTCTGGCACGCGTAGATGGCAGTGCAAGTATTGCAACTTCGAGCTCACGAGCACAATTTCTCATGTCATGATACACTTGACAAGTATTGGCATCATTGGCAATTGTGGTGGGTGCAAGCAGGTGCCGTAGGATATTAGAGACAAGCTCATTGCTGAGAATTCATCAACAGCAAAGGGTTCAAAGAAGGTAAGGGGCAGCCAGCACACTCAAGATGCACTTCATGATGCGCTTGTGGGGGAGATCGGTGATTCTTCTACACAGGATAGCCAGCCTACAGGGGGTAGAAAGAGGGCCCGTGTCATGCAGGAGGTTGATGAGGATGATGATGCACATGTGCTGAGACAGAGTACTTTTGTGTCATCTCTTTCGTGGCTGAAAGAGAGACAAAAAGTGGCTGAGATGGAGATTGCTCGCACTCGTGGAGTACAACATCTCCTTCAATGTACCGAGGACTAATCAATGGAAGAGAATGGTGAGGGTCATAGTAGAGGTTGGCCACACAGACTCGTGGTCCGGGGTGGAGTATAACAAAATGCGTATCATGATGCTTGAAGAGTAGAAAGCCTTGATAGACAAGGCATTGGTACCTGTCAAGGCAAGATGGCAGTCTTTTGGGTGCACCATCATATCTGATGGTGGTTGGAGTGATATGCGTAGACGACACATTATCAATATTTTGGTGTCCTCATGTCTTGGCACATACTTCTTGCGGACTGCGGATGCAGGAAAGGCAAGAGAATCCATCAGTGCTAAGTTTATTTATCACCACATTAGATAGACAATTTTGGATGTTGGGCTAGAGAATGTGGTCCAAGTGGTGACAGACAATGCTTCAAATTGCAAGCGTATGGGTGAATTGGTCGAGGCAGAGTTTCCTCACATTGCTTGGACTCCTTGTGCTGCACATTGCTTGGACTTGCTGATGGAGGGTATTGGAAAGTTGCCATGGGTGCAACCTCATGTTGGAGATGCCATGAAGATTACTACATTTTTCCGAAAAAAACATCAGGCTTTGGCCATCTTCAAGAGCCATAGTGCACTTGATATGGTGTGACCCTCGAAGACTAGGTTTTCTTATATGTTCCTGGTCTTGCAGAGGTTTTTTAGATTGCGGGACCCAATACTACAGACTGTGGTGGACTCGAAATGGAGGTTAATGCACCATGCACAGACAGAGGCCACTAGATACATTCAACGGAAAGTGCTTGATGAGGCCTTTTGGATAGAGGCACAAAGCTTGACAGTGGCATTGCAGCCTATCCATGTTCTCCTCCGAGTCACAGATATGGAGGGCTCTACTCTTGGACTAGTCTATCATCTCTTCAAATGCCATATTGCCACTTGTACGACATTGACGGAGTCTCGGTGAGTGTACACTTGGATATTGTTCTTGGCTGATTATATTAATATTAGATAATATGCACATTGCAACAATATGTTTAAAGTTATATTATATAATGACTGTTGGAATGTTGGCTTGTCGCTGGGGTGACATCCTGGCTATTGTAGAGCGGCGATGGTTGTTTATGAACCGCCCCATTCATGGGATGGCTGCATTGCTTCATCCCTTCTACAAGAAGCCAGAGCTGTTTAGTGAGAACACTTTGCTCACACAGAAAGACTAGTACATCAACATAATGTATGACGAGGATGAGCAACTTGAGGTTGATGCAGAGATGGTGAGTTTTATGAACATCTAGGACCATCCTTTGCTAGAGTGGTGGTTTTGAGAGAGGAGGCGATGAAATTTCCTCTCATGTGGTGCCAGAGCTATGGAAGACAAGGTCTTCCAAAGGTGACTCATCTTGCTCTCCGAATCCTCTCGTAGGTACTCTTGACTCTTTCACAATTGCATCTATCTTTAAAGTTTAATTCATTAAGGGTTTTGACTCCAAAATCATATCGTGATTCGGGATCGTAGGATTGTTCTGCTGGTACTTGTGAGCGCAATTGGAGCGCCTACTCCTTGATTCACACGAAGATCCGCAATCGACTTAGTACTGCTCAATTGGAGCGATTAGTGTATTGCCGAACTTACATGAAGCTCGTGGGAGATTATCATGCTTTGGGGACACCCAAGCAGGTATATTTAACTGTCCGATGTCGTACGTCTTTTGACACATTTCAATATACTTAAGTAATTTCTTGTGGTTCTGACTTGTCGGATTTTACTTTTCCACAGGCAGGCTGACCCGTGTGAAGATGATGCCAGCCTCTATTGAGGACGACGTGGAGCAGCGTGTCAAAGACGAGCAGGCAGATATTATGCGAATCCTTCATAGAGAGTTGGAAAGCATCGATCGCCGTGTCACGAGGTCACGCACATGGGCTTTGGCAATACCTTTGCGTGAGGAGGCTGCAGATTCAGAGAGTGCGAGACCTTCATAGAGAGTTGGAGAGCATCGATCGCCGTGTCACGAGGTCACGCACATGGGCTTTGGCAATACCTTTGCGTGAGGAGGCTGCAGATTCAGAGAGTGCGAGACGGAGGAGCATTCATCGGGGGAAACTGCCTGTTTGTACGCAGCGGACTCGCACGAATGAGGCTGTCACTCTCATTCATACTCAGAGAGAGCCAGGAGATGATGATGTAGCACATGGATCTCATGATACATCTTTCACATCATCACATGTGCCTGTGATGGCAGAGCCTGAGTATGACGACTAGGGCAATGTCCTGACAAATGGGGACTTGCTCTCTTCTGGTGCATCGTCATCATTATCATCATCTGATGAGGAGTTTTGACTCTTAGATCACGTTTCATTGTGGAGTCTAGACTGTGGACTAGCCCTTATGGGTCTTTTGAGGACATTTCTATGATGTAGTGTTGCAGCTTGCTATGTAGTATGTACATTGTATTCAGTTTGTTTTGATGCATTTGCAGCCTTTTAACATGGATGAGAGTTGAGACTTTTGTTGTGTAAACACTGATTCATCAATTTATATAGAGCTAAGAGTGGTGATTGGTGATTGAAGATTGATCTCTGATTGAAAACTGGTTTTGGTATCTGATGTTTGATTTCTGAAGTAACAAGTTTTACAACATGCGGTAAGGGTTTTGTGATTACTAATCAAATGCGTATTAGCAAAGACCTTATTAGATTGTCTTGTAGGTCTCTCTCACAATTTAAAATGTATTTGGATCTTTTTATGTTTATTTTGATATGAAATGCCATATAGATTGATATTTTTTACAATGGTACGTATTTTTACGTACACAAAAATTTTATGTGTATGGAACAACGTACAAATACGTACCGTACATTACGTACAGTACGTATACATCAATCTTGGTACATACCCGAATACTGTAAAAGGCACGGTGACCCTTTATTCCCAACAACCTCCTACCTAAAGGCAACGTGCTTGAAGGTAGAGGAAAGAATCAACTAAGTCTATGTATGTACAAAACTGAAATACACATATACTATCCAACCCCCATCATCTGGTGGCAATGAACAAACTACTCTGTTGGAAGACCCTTTGTGAGAAGGTTTGCAGGGTTATCATCTATATGTACCTTGACAAGCTCAATGCTCTTGTTGCCAAGTATATCCTTGATAAAATGATACTTCACCTATATGTGCTTTGTCTTTGCATGAAAGACATGAATCCGTGCTAACATGTTAGCACTTTGACTTTCACAGTGGAGGATAGGAATCTCTGTAATGCCAAACTCTCTCACTAGATGTGAAAGCCATAAAGCCTCCCTGCATGCCTCAGCGGCAACCACATTCTCTGCCTCTGTAGTAGACAATGCGACATACTTTTGCAGCTTGGATATCCAAGAGATTGCTCCCCTTGTGAATGTGAACACATATCTTGGAGTAGACTTCGTATAGTCATAATGACCAGCATAGTCTGCATTCGTGAAGCCAATAACAGATGACTTCTACTTCCCAAAGTAGATGCACAAGTTCTTTGTGTCCTTAAGGTATCTCATGATACCCTTCATTTCTTCCCGATGCTTTTTGCCAGGATATGCCATGTACATGCTAACCACTCCATTGCAAATGCAATGTTAAGACATGTAGTAACCATAGCATATATCAAGCAATCAACAGCTGAAGCATAAGGAATCTTGGCCATCTCAGCCTTTCCATCATCAGATATAGGGCTGTCATCTACAGTAAGTTTCACATATGAGACAAAAGTACACCAATGGCTTTCCCCCCCTCCATATTGAAAGGTAGCAAAATCTTAGTAACATACTCATGTTGTGACAGATAGAGAAGACCCTTCGATCTGTCCCTGAGTATACGTATGCCAAGAACATAGTAGCTAAGAAACGTGTTTCTTTGAATTTGAAACTTATAAAACGTTTCTTAAAGTACGAAAAAACGTGGGTGTTTTTATTGATTTTTATTTTTTTTGTGAGTTGGAATCCAAAACATAGTTTTTTTGACAAAAACTATTGCGCAATATTAAACATGACGATGATAATGTGTAATGACTCGTGAGGGCTCAAGATTTTGGATGAGAGACTCATTTTTTTGTGATTTTGTTTAGTTATTGGACTTTGTCAATCGAGTATCTATTCTTGTCTTGAGATTTGAATATTTTATGACTTTAGTCTCATTTATGAGTTATTTATGATATATCACGATTCATTCTCTATTTTGCTATTTTGTCAGTTTGTTTTAAAATGAGAATCACGATGTTGCAACTTGACTTAGTCCATATTATAGATTGGCTATTTACATGTTAATTTTACTTTTCTTTGTATGATACGTATGAATCATAATGTTTGAGTTCTAAACCATAGTATAGCTTGCTAATTTTGACATAAGTGACAAGTCAATAATGGATCATGGATATGTAACATATAATGCATTATTCTCAATTGACTCTATTATCACTCAAGCTCAATTAGCCATTCTTTGTTTAAGAGAGAGTTTCATAGAGGTTTAGAACCTCTTTCCCCAATCAAAACTATTATTCTTATTTTATCCCCTCTTGAAAGAAACTTATGAAACATGTTTCTGACATTTCTTTTCTAAACGTTTTTGGTATTTCTAGTTGCTATGGCTAAGAATATGATTGGCCTCACCAAGGTCCTCCATATCAAAATTGCTGTGTAGGCTTTGTTTCAGGGAGTCCAAGGCATGAACATCCCTACCTACAATCAGCATGTCATCCACATATAAAACCAAGAGAATAAGACTACCATCTACTACCTTCTTGGTGTATAAGCAATGATTAACTTGAGATCTATGGAATCCCTGAGATTGCATAAATATGTCAAATTTATGATACCATTCTCGTGATGCCTATTTCAGCCCAGACAAACTCTTGTTGAGTTTACATACCATGTATTCTTTCCCCTTTGTAACTTAAGTTGCTGCATATAGATTTTCTCATACAGATCACTATGTAAGAAATTTGTCTTTTCATCCATCTGTATGAGCTCCATATCTTTAGATGCAACCAACCCCAAAATGGTTCGCAAAGTAGTTATTTTGACTACAGGAGAAAAAATTTCATCAAAATCAATTCCATGTTCTTGCTTGTATCCTTTAGCGACCAGTCATGCCTTGTACCTTGGCAAAGAACCAGAAGTGACTTTCATTTTGTAAACCCATTTGCATGGTAGTACTTTCTGTCCTTTAGGCAAATGTACCAAATCCCAAGTGCCATTTTTCATGAGAAATTCCATCTTTGAAAACATAGCCTTATGCCATTTCTTGCTATCTTTTCTGTCCATTGCTTCCTTGAAGCATGACGGCTCACCACAATCTATCTTCATGACATACTCAGCCACATAATTGACACTAGGAACAAACCTATCTGGTTGTCTTTGTATTTTGGTCAATCTATAGACCCAATGATCAAGATTTGTTGGTGGTTCAGCCTGCAAATCTGCATTAATAACTTGTTGTTGTGCAGGTTCAGCATGTTGCACAACTAGTTTTGGTTATTCCAGAGGCATTTGTTCTTGCTGAAATTGTGGTACATCATGGGCAATATCTTGCTGATCATTTTCAGCATTATTCCTTGAATTTTCAGGGACATTTACAATAGGTATTTGCTGATGTCTAGCGAGCATCCTTTGCTGTCCTATCGGTACATCTTCTGGAAATACAGCCCTTTTGACTTCCTCAGCCTTTTCAGGTGATCTTCTTGGGAGATAACATGATTGCTGCGTACAATTTTCCTTTTTTTGGGGATTGCATAACCTATATCCCATTTCACCCTTATCACCATATCTTGGGAAAATACATTTACAGGACTTTGTCTCAAGTTTGTTGTGTTCTTCCTTGTGAATGTGTCCAAATGCCTTGTAGCCAAATACTCACAAGTGAGCATACGAAGGTGGCTTGCCTAACTACGCTTCTTGGGCCCTGGCCCCGGTCCTGAACCCGGCCCCCCCTTCGGCCCTCCAAATCCCATTTCACCCTCATCACCATATCCTGGGAAAATACATTTGCAAGACTTTGTCTCAAGTTTGCTATGTTCTTCCTTGTGAATGTGTACAAATGCCTTGCAGCCAAATACTTGCAAGTGAGCTATGAAGGTGGCTTGCGCCCCCCCCCTCCCTTTTTTTATAAAAGAACCTGTTTGCGACAACATTGTACGATGGACCTTGACTTGAATGGTCCTGTTCATACGCTCTGCAATACCATTTTGGGGTGGATTGTGAGGGATAGTGAGCTTCCTTTTAATCCCTTTGTTGTCACAAAAGTCTTGAAAGGCTTTGGATACATATTCCCCACCATTGTTAGAGCGAAGACACTTTAATGTCTTGCTGGTCTGACTTTCAGCAAGTGTCAGGAATTTTTTAAATTTCTCCTAGGCCTGATCTTTATGACGAATTGGATAAGCCCATACTTTGCATGTGGCATCATCAACAAAAGTAATGAGATATTTCTTTCCCCCTAGAGATAGTCCTGGCATTTGACATACATCTGAGTGTACCAACTCTAAGGGTGAAGACTTTAGAGAAAGATTTTTTATGTGATGTTTGAGCATGCTTACCATAAATACAATGATCACATTGTTCAAAATTAGCATAACTCAAAGACGGCGAATAACCCTATTAACTGCAGAGCAAAGAAAGCGGAAAAAGAGGCATCAAGAGGAAAAGCACAAGGCGGAAAAAAGAAAAAGGTGCCTCACAAGGAAACGTACCGGAAAAAATCCAAAAGCATGGGAATAACCAATAGGAGTCCAAGGCGCAATCATGGAAGTTGCAAAAGAGTTAAAAGCAAGAAGGCGCGCCTCTAAATATAAAGGTGCAACCAAAATCTTTGTAAAAGAGTGTCAGGCTCTCTCTTTTGTGATTTGTAACCATGGACGGGCAGTAGGACTAAGCTATGAAGTTAGGGCAAAGGGAAAAAGAGCTAGGCCACGGCCGGCCATGAAAAAAGGGGATGACTGCCGAAGGGAAAGAGGACATGTATATAAGCCAAAAAGTTAATGGAAACTCTCATTTTTTGTGTGTGGCAAAAAGTTTCTTCTTCTTCTCTTCTTCTTGCCTTTTTGTGTGTGCTTGAGTGAGGGAGTGTGAGAGACTGAGGGAGTGAGTGTATGAGAGTGAGGGATTGAGGAGAAGAAGCTCCCCATCTCCTCTCTTTATCTTCTTCTCTTCTCTCCATAGTTGTCAGGTACGAAAAGTATGGTACGGTACGGTATGATAAAATATGATACTAAATTTTACCTTAAGATTTTATAAGGTACGGTACGATATTAGTACAAAAAAAAAAAAACTTCATTATTTTGAACTATAGATGATAGAACAGATGTTTAAAGTCTAAATAGCAATGCTATTGGAGTATATAAGATGAATACTTGAGGGTAACACGTCAAAACCTCTATGCATATGCTGCATGCGCTACAACTTACAAGTACATACATAGGAGTGGATACATCATACATAAATGATCATACAAATAAGAGACATGCATGCTCGAGAGAGAGAGAGAGAGAGAGAGAGAGAGAGAGAGATGAAATGACATGAGATGCTTTATT